>NC_142532.1:1397500-1680000 GCF_964205215.1 Stylophora pistillata | reverse complement strand
GAGCCTGGTCACCTCTCATTTTATTGACCATAACAGAACTCGTTTCGCAAAGTAGTAAATTTGACAGAATTACTATTTTGCGAAATGGCATTTTTTGACCTTTATTTAGCAAATATGTCCTCTTCGTCCGAAACAAAATGTTTCTACTAATAAAATGATTAATATTTCTAAGAGCCTGGTCACCCTTTTTTTTATTGACCAAAATAGAACTCGTTTCGCAAAGTAGTTATTTTGACAGAATTTCTATTTGCGAAATGGCGTTTTTTCACCTTTATTTAGCAAATATGTCCTCTTCGTCCGAAACAAAATGTTTCCACTAATAAAATGATCAATATTTCTAAGAGCCTGGTCACCTCTGGTCACCTTAAAACGTATTTTCCTAGCAGTTTGACCAAACATCAAGTGTTCATTGAGTTCGGCTGGAATTAAGATGGGCGTTTGAATCAATTGAGTCCTTCTAAATAATTTGGGTTGGCCTTAATTAAAATTTGGTTTGGCTCACGAAACGATCGACGTTTGAACTGGGCCTAACTTTCGAATGCACGCGAAGTTTAAAATTATAATTTTAGATATTTCACGAGTTATTTTTGGCATCAGCAATGTTATTTTTCCTCTTAATGTTTTACTTAACTGCAATGGACGGTCATTCCAAACGTGAGGCGTTAGAAATAATTAGAACACTTGCCACCAACTCTGCAATAATTTACGACTTTTAGTTAAATTAATGACATACGTCGTGACTTATTAACTAAATATTTACAATTTAAAATCTTAAGTACGATGAGTTCTTTATGGTGCCAAATTTTGATTCAGCGGCACCATGTGTGACAAATTTATAGCCAATAATTAATTTCCCACAGGAATAACACTTTGTTCCAGGCCTTAAACTAACCATTTAAGAAGGCGTGAAATGTGCGAGTCAGCGATATCAATAGCACGACTAGTAAATTAACTTCAGGGATTGTGTTGCGCATTTTATTAGTGAACATATTTTGTTTCGGACGAAGAGGACATATTTGCTAAATAAAGGCGAAAAAACGCCATTTCGCAAAATAGTAATTTTGTCAAAATTACTACTTTGCGAAACGAGTTCTATTTTGGTCAATAAAATGAGAGGCGACCAGGCTCTTAGAAATATTGATCATTTTATTAGTGGACACATTTTGTTTCGGACGAGGAGGGCATATTTGCTAAATAAAGGCGAAGAAACGCCATTTCGCAAAATAGTAATTCTGTCAAAATTACTACTTTGCGAAACGAGTTCTATTTTGGTCAAGAAAATGAAAGGTGGCCAGGCTCTTAGAAATATTGATCATTTTATTAGTGGACACATTTTGTTTCGGACGAGGAGGGCATATTTGCTAAATAAAGGCGAAAAAACGCCATTTCGCAAAATAGTAATTCTGTCAAAATTACTACTTTGCGAAACGAGTTCTAATTTGGTCAATAAAATTAAAGGTGACCAGGCTCTTAGAAATATTGATCATTTTATTAGTGGACACATTTTGTTTCGGACGAGGAGGGCATATTTGCTAAATAAAGGCGAAAAAACGCCATTTCGCAAAATTTCGTTTCGTTTCGTTTCGTTTCGTTTCGCAAAATAGTACAATTTCGTTTCGTTTCGTTTCGTTTCGCAAAATAGTATAAGCCCCTACAAGGCTATTATTCTAATATAGCGAACCTCAAACTCCGACAACTCACTAAGCGCTTTTGTAAATCGGACCTAAATATCAAACTAGTTTTCACTTCTTTTAAAATTAAAAACATGTTCAGTGTCAAAGATCGTACTCCTGATGCTCTAAAATCCATGGTAGTTTATCAATTTTCTTGTGCGGGATGTAACTCCCGCTATATTGGCGAAACTAGTCGCCACTTCTCTACTAGGATAAAGGAGCACATGGAAAGCGATAAAAACTCGCATATTTTGAAGCATTTCAATACATCTCCTTCTTGTAAGAACAAATACTCCCTTTCTTGCTTTAGTATTCTGGATTCTGCTAACAACTCTATTGATTTAAAACTCAAAGAAGCTTTTTATATAAATAAGATCAAACCTGAACTCAACAAACAATTACAGCATTATAACACTTTTCTAGCGTTTTAGTTCACACCTTTGATGTTTGGTGTCACGTTGTAATTAGTACCCGTTTTTGTATTACTTCATACTGTAAATATTTTATTCATCTACTTGTCTGTTATATAATTACTCACGTACTGTTACTCACTGATTGAAGATGGCATAAGCATGCCGAAACATGTCTCTCAAAAAAGTTGTCTATTTCTTACAATATTTATCATACTTGCTACTACTACGTCCTTATGGAAAGAACAACATGAATTTCAAAGAGCATCTTAAGCTGCTGCTCTCTACATCTTGTCTTGTTAAGTTCTGACTTCCAGGGAAAACATTTTGAATAAATATTAAAATCATGCTCTCTCTTGTAAAGCCTTCTGTGGATGTAACATATCAAATTTGAAGCTTGGCGACCCAGCTTGTAACCACAATGTAATGCAGTAAATGGTTTGGACCCGGGGGCAACATGTGAAGGTGTAGTCTGATCGTCCGGGTGAGTGTAGTCCTGAGAAGGACTGTTGTCGGTGGTAGTGACTGACGTTTCGACAACCTGTCATCATTCACTTGACTCTGATGATGACTTCCGCACAGGTTGTCGAAACGTCAGTCACTACCACCGACAACAGTTCTTCTCAGGACTACACTCACCCGGACGATCAGACTACACCTTCACATAACCACAATGTGTTGATAGGTCATGATGTGTACGCAATCTGTGGTCAGCTGAATTTTTGTTGATTGAACATGTGTACTTTCTGGATAAAGACAACGCAAAGACCAGTCTAGTTATGCAAGCAAGACCAGCAGAATTCCTTGAGACAGAAAATACATGTCGTGATTAGAACCAAGACCCTTTTCTACAGGATAATAGCATGAGGGATAGCGCTTCTTGAACAGTGATAATCAGCATAAATTTCTTCGCCTGAACTCCTGAGCCTCCTCAGAGGTAGCTGGCAAAAGAGTTTCTTCCTTACCCTTGAAAACACCTCATGGTGCCACAGATGGATGCCTCTGGCAAAGGCTGGACACTGCCATTGTGTTCTACATAACATATCTTGGAGGAGCCATCAAGTTTTGTTGCCTTGACAACCAACTTACATTGATCTGGAGGACACCATTTTTACTTGGGACTTATCTCCAGCATAGTGTCCAACCTCTTTGCTTACGCCATTCAACAGAGATGGCACAATGGACATTAAGGTAACGTCATTAACTGCTGTATGCTACACTCATGTCCTGAGCAGGTCAGTTTCATCTGGCAAGTCTTTAAATTTGCATTCCAGTTTTCGAACTTCTGACCGCAGGCAATCAAGGACAGAAATAGAATGGTGCCATCATACTCTGAAACACAACATTTTTGCAATGCTCAAAACCTGATCATATCATCTCACTGGATAAATTAAGCAATGAGTACAATAATGAAAGCTTGACTCTGCTATATGGTGATTTGTTATTCCTTTCACGCACGTGAGTGACCAAGAGAGAATTTCTCGTTACAAGTTTAGGACAAAATCAAGCAGACAAGTGATGGGAATCATGAAAGGGATCAATCAGAGGATTATTACTTGATCCACGCTGAATACCAGGTTCTTCAAGAGAAGCTAGCATCATAACAATTGTGTAGTAGACAGTTAGGAGAATTATTAATAAGATCTTGGGAGTGAAAGGGTTAAGACTTAGGTTAGTGTTGAACTTCAGCTCTCACGCAAGAAAATGTTATTTTAGTGGCATTTTCCCTCGGACTCAAAAGCAGTCATAGCATTGCAACCTTATTATCATGACATATTTATGCAGTAAAATGTTGTTCCTCTATGCAAAACAATTCCTGCCCTTTTCAGTCCCCCGTGTAAAACAGTTAGCCTACGCGGGACATTATGCACTGTGGAAATTAATTTAACAAAGTAAAGTGAAGAAGGCAAGATTTCGTTCTTATTAACAGAGCGGGAGGTCTGTATGGGAGAGTCTTGACCGAGGTCGCCAGTACAGACCGAACGCAGTTAGGTCTGTACCAGCGACCGAGGTCAAGATTCTCCCATACCAACCGACCTAGCTCGGTTAATAAGATGTTTATTTTATGGCTGTGTCTCATATGCCAAATTTTTATATTCTTTGTACCTTTTTTTTTCTAGACCGGTTTAGATACCGGTCTAGATGCCGGTCTAGATAGGAAAATCTAGACCGTTTTCATTATTGATTTCAGCCAATCAAATTCGGGAATTCGGTAGTTCCCGGTCCTTGTGAGAGAGCCATATAATAGTAATTGATATTACAAATATATAACAATTATCATAAAACATTTCATTGTGACCTCAGCTAGAAAAAACAGGGTAACTACGGTATGAAAGCAAAAGGATTTTTGGAGCGGTAGAACTAAATTTAGGACAAACGTTCAATTGCCTCCACCCTCCACCCTCCACACCCTTGTTTTATTTTGTTTTGATCGGCTCTCCCATGATACGTTTCGAGCCCACTAGCTTCCGCTTTTTACACACAAAATGTTTGTGAACATAAAAGAACCTCACAACTGCAACTGCAGGTCGAAGGAGGAAAATCGAGAGGTAAGTAATTTTATTTAACACTTCTTTTGCACTCAAAAATGCTTAATTCTTCAGGACTCTTTAAGATCAGTTGAGTTTGCAACCGTTTCGAGACCTGTCGAACGAATACAGAAATGTAACAAGCTCTAATATGCTTCTATCTTTAAATCTGAATAATCTGCTGGAGAATCGTTGTCTCTTTCGTAGCGCCGTCGCTCTGTCTCAAGAATCAAAGCTTTTTCCATTTCTTGGAAAGTAACTGGTTAGCAAGTCACCTCAATCGAGCTTACGTTGAAAGGTCCCATTCCAGTTGTAGACATCGATTTATCGAGCCGAGCACATTTCAGTGTGCTCCACAGTTACGGATCAGAGCGGCCAAGGTATCATGTTTGCCATTTTCTGTTGTTGATCAGCCCAATAGATAAAAAATTAACATTTCGTAGTAAAAACTGTCGTGTCACAAATCATAAATTTGGAAGAGAAATAGCGATTGATTTTAATTCCTATGTGATCGAGTCTGATATAACTCGACCGTTTCGTGACTGTGTTTAGTTTTCTTTTTCCGTCACGCAACTTGTTGACAGATCTAAAGAGCTAGTTTCTCGTCATTGACTGCAAAGTTAGTTTTATTAATTGTAGCTAGTCTTAAGATCACAAGTTAAAACTGAAAAAAAGAAGAGCTTAATTGGAGGTAAAATATCCAACCTTGTATTTTGTTTTGCTTTGTTATATTTCGTACGTGAATAGTTCTTGTCAGATTTGGTTGACCTTCGGTTATGGAAATAAGGATCCACAGTAAGTTTTCTAGGGCTCAAACAAAAATTTGCGAAGGTGCTTTAGGACAGCTTAAATTTTAATGATCAACTTTAAACGTGCAGCTAGAATAAATCTTAAAAACGTGATTGACTCAAGGATCTAAGTCACAAAATTTTGCATCATTCGCTCGATCCCCAAAACCTATCTCTAACCTGAAAATAAAACATTTCTTACTTTAGTCGTTTTTATTTTGTGTTATGGCTCACTGATTCGGCAACCTACGTTTGTCTTGTATTGTTGCCGGAGTAGTCGGGCTTTTTTTTTTCAGTAATATGCTTCGAGCTCTTTGAATCTCTGGGCCTGATTACATGAGCCGGGCTGGCCCTGTTAGCCGGGCTGATTTCTTTTGTTTTGGTGTTCGCCAAAGCGTGAAAACAAAAGAAATCAGCCCGGCTAACCGGGCCAGCTCGGCTCATGTAATCAGGCCCTCTGTCACTAATAATCGAGCTTTTTCGATCGTTTACTGTTACAGGTATCGGTCGACAGCAGCAACCAGTACACGAAGGCTATCACGGGCATAAATATTCTTCCCCGTCTTTGTAACGAACTGTTACGTAAAAACCCCTCGAGCCAAGGTTACGAATTATAATCTCGACTAAACTTCACTTAGGCCACCTATGTTTAAGGGGCGGAGGTCATGTTTTTTTAGGTATATTTGTGTTCTTTCTTTAAGTATAGGCCCAAAACATCCAATTTGCTGAATAGCAATCTCCCTCGCCAGAAATTCGTACCCACAAAACAATCGAGGAAGATCTCTCTAGGCTACTTAATCAAACGCAATCGTTTTAATCCTGTTTCGTATAACCATTCACATAGATTTAAGCAGAGACCGTCACGTTCGATTTTGGCCATTAGGCTTAAATCTCTTTATGCTATTTCGCAGTTTTGGTCACAGAGGAAAGGAAGAACTTGGTTCTGATCTCTATAATCGTTTGTCCTCTTTAAAATGTCTGCTTCTCCGGACCCAGATGAGGTGCTTCGTTCTTCGAAAGGGCGAGATAATTTTCAACGAATAGCACGGGTCTTGATAAGTGGAGGTACTGTGCTGTTGAGGGAGGTTTTTGACGTTAGGTGTCCTCCAAGTAGTCTTCCCACAATGCTTCAGAATCCAGCCACAGAGAAGCTACTTAAAGCAGCAAAGCTCACCAAACCACAGAGGGACTGCTTGTACCCTTCCCCAGGGGTGTATGGAGAGTCAACAAAATTTGATATAACTCTCCTTTTCCGGTTGCTGAGGACGATATGTGGCCTCACCCCTCCTGCCACGGGCTGGGATGCGCTGCCGGCACGTACAGACCACAGCCTTGAAGCCGATTTAGCGAGAATTAAATGCTACCGCAATTCGATATACGGTCATGTCAACGAGAACATGGAAATAACTGAGAATGAGTTTTTAGTTCTTTGGAGAGAAATCAGCGAGGCTCTGATGAGAATTGCCGGTCAGATCAGCGCTGTCAAGAAAATGGAATGGCAAACCTCTCTTGACAAATTCTTGAAAGATCCCTTTACTAAAGAAGATGAGAAACTTGTGGAGGAATTAAAGGTCTGGTACCAGAATGATACGGAAGGGAAGGAATACATGGACCGGTTGGATTCTTCAGTGAAGCATGTGGAGAAAGCAGTTCACGACGAAAGGCAAGAAGTTCAGTACTTGAGACAAGAGGTCCGCGACGAGGCCCAAGGCATTAAAGACCAGCTTAGTGGAAAAGTTAAAGCCACAACTAAAGAGGTGTAGTGCTTGAGAGAAGAATTAAGAAAAAAAACCCACGGCATAAAAGATCAGCTTCAAGGAATCAAAGATCATTTGAACCAGGGGAGCCGATTCAACTCATCAACTGGAGGTCAGCTTTTTTAATCATTATTCTCTGTTAAGATTTAGTTAAGTGCACTGAGTCTCTAACTCAATTGTTGCACTGTGTGTCATTGCATCACGGAGCGCTGCAACTCCACATGCACGTATTGCATGGAGTTTGGAGTTAGTTTATGGAGTTTATTATTACTAAGAAATATTTACAAAATGCAAAATATGATGTACCACTGCTCGCAGTTAGCTACAGCTATTCGAGGCGAGCAGTGGATTGACGCATTAAATTACATATCAACATACAAATTATACTAAGTGCAATGGCAATTACAGTACTAAGTAGAATTAATTATTATCATACAATACATTATAATAGGATTACAGAACTAAGAATTAAGTAGGAATACGTATGATGCACGATCGTCGCAGTAAATAGCGCTATTTATGCAATAGCGAAAATCAGACCTGAAAAAAATCAGGCCTGTACGGGATTCGAACCACTGACCTCTGCGATACTAGTGCAGCGCTCTACCAATTGAGCTAACAAGCCAACTGGGAGCAGGCCGCAGTTCAAAATATATGAACTTCATATATATTCATTGTATCTAAGTAGGAATAGTTACAATACTAATTTCAAAACTAAGTATTAAATAAAAATAATTGTAACGTACGCACCAGTAACATCCCTAATGGCTATCCGAACCATATACGTTTATTTCTCGACCATTGGTTTCTATAACAAAATTAAATTACACTAAATCTAACTACCGAAAATGAATGACATAAACAAAATAATAAACGATATAAACGCGGCGAAATGAAAACATAAAACACACCTGACGGTTTGGATCATGAAAGTACGCGAGACGCAGCTTAAGGACAAACAACATCAAACTACGTAACATAAAGAAGCTTTACGCGCGAACACTACAATATAGATGTTGACGGGAGGGGACTGAACCCCACCACGTGAACGGACCGCTGGCCCCAAATTCGTTTTAACAATAACTATAATACTAGTTTTAGATAATGAAACCAAGAAAACAAAGTAATAGTTACAATACTAATTTGCAGAACTAGATATTAAGTAGGAATAATTACAATACTAATTTCAGATAATGAAATCAAGAAAACAGAGTTTACTGAGATACAAAAGAATAAAAAGAGAGGACAGAATAATGGCAATAATTAAATATTGACCAATATAACATATGGGAAAGACAAAGATTCACAGGAAAATTAAACAGATTATATTAGAAGCTGGAAGGATAACGCAGATTAATTCAATTTTTACGGCATATTCAGGTCCAGTAGATCAATATACTCAGTTGCCTCCGAGAGTTTCTGAAGGAGCGTATTGTGAATGTTGTGTTTAAATTTCGCTTTCGGCATTTGACGAATTTCAATTGCATTTTGACAGAAGCGGCATAGAATACTTTCAAAGCATAACAAAAGGTCATTGAATTTTGTTCAAAGTTATTATTTTTTTTTTTAGCCAAACGATCAATCCTAGCAATGTGAATTGTTGTTAGTTCCCACAGTTGGCGTAGTTGAGGAATATGCTTTTTTTTCCCTAAAAGTTCGACTCAGAGTGCGGATCGACTGTGAAACTGACCCAGAACCTTGTCCATCTGTGGAATCCTCAGTGGCTCTAACCACACAGGGTACCAAATCGGTTGGCCAAGAGATGACAGTAGCTGGAGTTCAGCGCAAGGCAGCGGACCCTATCAAGTCAACTAATCAACCAGGTGTTGAAGTAACAGGAGTCGTGGACTCGACACCCGTTTCAATCGATCATATACCCAGTACACAACCGGACTTAAATTTAATTGTAACCACCTCAGAGCCTTATCCGTTAGTTGAAACCTCAAGAAGAATGGTTCTCACCACGCAGGGTAACCAGTCAGTTGAGCACGAGAAGGTAGTAACTGGAGTTAAGCGCAAGGCAGTGGACCCTATTACATCAAATGGACAATCAACCGCTGAAGGGACTGGAATCCTTGAGATGGCAACTGCCCCAAGTGGTGATATACCCAGTTCACAACAAATCTTGAAGTTGATTGTTGAGAAGTACCTTAGGAGAACTGATATGTCTGACAAAGACAAGTTAAATGGTTTTGTAAGATATATGGAAGGTGTGCGTAAAGTCATCTTTGTAGAAGCGGACTGGAAGCTTGATCATTACAGTGAAATGTAGATCTCTAAAGATACTGGAGGATCTGTGGTACGACTATCGCACAGGGTACCTAAGTGAAATGGCACAGAAATATCTTGTGAATGAAGAAATTCTGATGACGTTTGGCCTCGATCAAGTGAAACTCTCGACAACTATCGAAGAGGAAGACTATGGAGCTGCCAGACGATATTTCTTGCATGGTTCGGGTGAGTAAGCACAAATAAAAGCTCATAAACAGCGTTCATTAACGTAAATAGGATAGGTGCGTACAAGGTTGTCAATAAGAAAAAAATGCATTAAAGCAAAGTTTCGCTCGTTATGTTTTACTCACGCATATCGTTCAGAAAACGTGCAAATAAATTCTTCGCTAAATCCAAAAGGGTAACTTTTAACAATTTCATGATTTGAGGTCCATTGATGTGAATGCGTGAAAGAGTGTGATGTGGATGCGTGAAAGAGTGTGATGTGAATGCGTGAAAGTGTGCGATGTGAATGGGGTGAAGACGACCATAGGTATGTATTTCGACATTCTTTATAGCCGCAGATCTAATTCCACTACAGAGGGAACCCTGAAATAATTAAAAGCTCCGTCACCAAGGCAGCTTAGGATTACAGAAATAGCTTTTTCTAACCCTTTTACAATTTATGCCTTGCGTGTGTCCCATAAAACTACCAGTGATGTGCTATTTGACACTGCATTCTTGTTATTAATATGTGAAAAAGGTAAAGCGAGAAGAGATGTGATGTGTCATTAGTTGTTGTAGATTCTAAGGCAAATGAAAAAGAAAAAAGGCTTTCCTTGTTCGTTATGATCCGTACGAGCGCTAAGTGCGCGGAAAATAACTAAGTTCCGATGGTGATGATCATATGGAGAGTAGATAGAGGTGGGTGGGAAAGGAGTGGATTTACTTGCCAAAATTATTTCTTACCGTTTTTATTGCTTTGTTCAAGAACAGTAAGGGATTACGGAGTAAATTTTTGGTGATGTTATTGGTGTAGTTGTTGTTGTTGCAAGCTTAACGCAAGCAATGATTACTTAAACTGAAAAAATTTCTCCATCCGCATTTACGATACTACAAAATGTTTCGTTGTAGCCTAAAATCAAGTTTTGTTCAGTCCCTGCATTTAGCTGATGACCCACCCGGTAGGACAATCGATACAGATGATGAACTTGGCTCAGACTTGGCATCAAGACGAAATCCTCCCTCAGAATTACTAAGTGAAGGAACAAGCCCAGTCTGTGTATCTGAACCTCAGCTTCAAGAAAATGTAGGATTTCCGGAAAGGTTCTTTATCACTACGAAAAAAGAAGAAAGAAAAATTCCCGAGGTTCCTGCAGTTATCATAGGGTCTTCAGTCCAGCACTCTGTTCTCGAAGGTGGCATGATTCTTTCTTGCATGCCACTTTTTGTGAGGACTGTCACTGGAAAGACGGTCTCTCTCCACGTGCAACCTTCATGCACCGTTATGAGAGTGAAAACAAAAATTCAAGACAAAGAAGGAATCTCACTGGACCAGCAACGTTTAATCTTTGCTGGTAAGGTACTTGAAGATGGTCGTAACTTGGGTGACTACAAAATTGGGGAAAAATCCACACTGTACCTGGTTCTCAGAAATCACCTAGCCATGCAAATCTTTGCAAAAACTCTCACTGGAAAGAAGAGCACTCTGAGAGTTGTGTACGACTTGTCTTCTCGTAGACAACTCTCAGTCTGATGATCGCCGAGAGCGTGAAACTCTAGTAACTAGTAATAATTTCCTTCTTTCACATTTGTATATAAATATATTTAACAATTATTCGCCGAAGGCGAAGTGAATATTGTCGAATAATCCCCAAGACGAAGTCGAGGGGATTGTTCGACAATATTCACCGAACCTAAGGCGAATAGTTGTTTTAGTATAATTTCAGAGCTGAACAACAGAGAAATTTCTAAAATCATAACATTTTAGTAACATTTTATTATTACATTTCATATAAACCGCCTGGAGCGGTTTATATTTAGTTCTTAGTAACCGAGCGGGAGGTCTGTATGGGAGAATCTTAACCGAGGTCACCAGTACAGACCGAACGCAGTGAGGTCTGTACCAGCGACCATGGACAAGATTCTCCCATACAGATCGACCTAGCTCGGTTAATAATAAGATGTTTATTATATGGCTGTGTTTAGAAAGCAACGGAACATTATATTCTTTGTAATTTTTTTTTCTAGACCGGTCTAGATAGGAAAGTCTAGACCGCTTTCAATATTGATTTCAGCCAATGAAATTCGTGAAGTTGGTAGTTCCCAATCCTTCTGAGACACAGCCATCTAATAAAGCTTCATATAAGGAACCACTTGACCAATCAGATTACTGGAAACTCTTTGCTTAGATCTGAAATTATACGAAATATATCTATATATAATATATATATTTCTATCTATATATATATATATATGTATATATATATATATAATAATAGGAAAAAGACAAGTAAACTACAAGTTCATCCCTACAAGCCTGTTTCAAAGACAACAACATCGATCACTTTATTTCCTGGCGCATTCTCTCATCGCACTCACCGTATAACAGCTCAACTAAAAGATGTAACCTCTGCCTCAAAGAAAAATTCCTAATCATCTGCCGGCCCGAACTATCAACACTAAACAAACGTAATGAACTCGTGTCTTCATGCCGCCACAGAAGCAAAGCCCTCCTACGCAACAACTAAACTGTCAATTTCGCGCTGCATAAATTAGACTAGTTAGATCATGCAAATTATATTGTATATAAGCAATGGTAAAGTTTATTCTCATTAAATCCCCTGATGAGTGGGCGACCACGAAACAGGCTTGTAGGGATGAACTTGTAGTTTACTTGTCTTTTTCCTCCCACAATATATATATATATATATATTTAGTATAATTTCAGAGCTGAGCAAAGAGTTTCCAGCAATCTGATTGGTCAAGCGGTTCCTTATATGACGCTCCATAAACCGCTCCACGCGGTTTATATAAAATGTTGAAATAAAATGTTAATAAATGTTACTAAAATGTTATGATTTTAGAAATTTCTCTGTTGTTCAGCTCTGAAATTATACTAAAACAATTATTCACCTCGCCTTCGGTGAATAATTGTTAAATATATGTTCTCTATATATACATATATCTATAGGTATTTTATATATATCTGTTTTCAGAAATGGAAGATTTTGACTTGAAACCAGCGGAAGAGAGTACAGATCAAGAGCATGCAGCATCAGAAGAACTTACAGACGATTCCACAGATTCTGATGGCAACTCTCTCTCTCTCATTTCTGGTAAATATAGAATATTTACAAAACGTCTGTTATTCACTGATGATGCAAGGACTTTCACTTCTGATGAAAATCGGCTGAAAGCAGACGGCACGAAGTTCGACTTTGCCGTCTGCCGCAAACGTCAAGGCAAAGGTCGCTGCTATGACCTAGCTTTGACGTCTTCCGCTGATTTTTTTCATGTTGATGGTTGCACTCGTGTTCCTTTTAGAAATAATTTCAGTGACAATTTAATCAAAGTAAACGAGAATAGGACGCAGTCTTAATCATTTCTGTAACACGCCTCTGTGATATTATTAATATCTCATTTCTGTGAGTAACACGTGGAAAAAGAACAGCGGGAGTGCGGTGTGTTTCCTTTATCGTTACTTGTGACGAGGTGAAACTTGACAACGTGAAACAATTACTACAAACCTTGTTCACGCTTCAGTACCAACGAGTGAGAGAAAATTATTAGCGTTGGGAGTAGCAGTAAACCAGAGGCAAATTTAGCTGAAGTGAAAGGAAACCTTGGATGGAAAATCATCTTTCTTGTTTTCTAGAGTAATTCACAATCAATCAGTCAATACTTTATTTACCCACGTAGCGTCAAGGAGCTCATACAAGGAGCTCATAGAGCTCGTTCAAAATACGTACGTGCCTCTAAGATTAAGAATCTAAAAAACCTAATACATAGTGTCAAGACCTAATTGAATGGAAATTGAAATAACTAACAATTAACATTAAAATTTAAGTTTGTACAATAAAATTCAAAGTCACGTAAATACAGATATAAAATGGAGAAGCAGCTAAAGTTTCAATGTTCTCAATAGCTTCTTAAAAAGATTGATATTATTGGCCAGTTTCACACTTGTAGATAATCCATTCCACAGCTGCGCACACATATAAGTGAAAGTTTTTTTCATAAAATTTAAATTTAATTTAGGTGCGTACAAATTAATGCCGGTTCCTCTCAGATTGTGCATAGTTTCCCTAAAACTAAAAAAATCTCTGATATATTTGGGACTGTCGTTATGCAAACATTTATATAACAGAATAAGGGATTGTTATTTCCTTCTCTGGTCTAACGTTTCCATATTCAAGATTCGCAGTAATTCATCTTAAAGGGTAGATTTGCGATAACCCAGCAGTGATCTAAGAATATAATAGTTGGCATCTTGTAGCCGATTCGCTTTTACTTTCCCCAATCCAAGATAGAGGGGGCAACAGTATTCAAAATGAGGGAGAATGAAAGTTTTATAGAGCCCTAACAATGAAGGTTTCAACAAAGATGGACATCAAAAAAAGAAAAATAAAATGGTTTCAACGTCACTAACACAGCAATAAAGGCACAAAACTCAATGCTTATCTCTTGAACCAGTGGAAAAACTCTATGGACGTCATTAAATGGTTCGGCAGCATCCCCGACAAACATAAGCACTCGTTCACTGTCTACGATATCGACAACTTTTACCCCTCGATCACGGAAACCCTCCTCCTGGATGCCATCAACTACGCCAAAACCTTCACCACGATCACCGATCAAGACATCAACATCATCATGCACTGCCGTAAATCCCTCCTCTTCAACCACCACACCGCCTGGAAAAAGAAAACAAATGACAACATGTTCGACGTCACAATGGGGAGCTACGATAGTGCCGAAATGTGCGAACTCGTAGGTCTTTTCATCCTCGACAGCCTCAGCAAAAAAACAGGTAACACCAACATCGGCCTCTACAGAGACGACGGCCTAGCCTTACTAAAGAACGCATCAGGCCCGGAGGCGGACTGCTTTAGGAAAACAAAATCAGCCCATTTCAAACAATACGGCCTTTCAATCTCCATAAACACCAACTTAAAAACAGTCAACTTCCTCGACGTCTCACTAAACGTAACGAAAGGAACATACTTCCCTTACAGAAAACCCAAATGACCCCCTCTACGTCCATGCTAAATCGAACCATCCCCCTTCCATCATCACGCACCTTCCACAGTCTATTAACCGGCGTATCTGTGACCTCTCCTGTAACGAAGATGTATTCAACAAGGCCAAGCCCACATACGAAGACGCCCTGAAATCAAGCGGACATAACACCCATCTCTCCTACTTCAAGCCAGCCACATCTTCACCCCTTAGTTCCCGTGACTGCTCAAAAAAAGAGAAGACAGATAATCTGGTTCAATCCCCCCTTCAGCAAAAACGTCCAAACTAGCGTCGGTAAAACTTTCCTTACACTTCTTTAGAAGCACTTCCCCACCTCTCACAAATACCACAAAATCTTTAACAAAAACACCATGAAAGTCAGCTACAGTTGTATGGACAACATGGATTCTATTATCAGGAGGTACAATCAGAAAATCCTGAACCCCCCTCGACCAGCCAAGACCGCAAGTGCAACTGCAGAGTAAAATAAGCCTGTCCCTTACAGAACAACTGCCTCGCTTCCTCCTTAATTTACAAGGCTACAGTCACCACAAACAAAGACCAAACGGGCAAAAACTACAGCGGCCTAACAGAAAATTCTTTCAAACAAAGATACACGCAGCATTCCCTCTCATTCCGAAACAAAGCCTTCGCTAACAGCACCGAGCTATCCAAATACATTCGGGAACTTAAGAGCACCAACACTCCCTACTCCATTCATTGGTCGACAATCCACAAAGCCACATCTTACAAAGGAAATTCAAGAACATGCAACTTCTGCCTTGCCGAAAAATTCCTCATTATCACCGCGGACAAATCCACTTCATTAAACAAACGATCAGAACTCATTTCCAAGTGCTGCCATGAAAACAAGTTCTACTTGCGAAACCAATAGAAACAGTCCTGTCTGTCTTCTTAATTGCTTCCTATTATTTTAACTATAATTTCTATTTTTATATTGACTTTATAGTACGGTATGTTTTCCATCGATAACAAAACCGTCTGACGATCGCAGCGCAAGCTGCGTGAAACTCAGAGTAACGGTGAAACGATCTTCCTGTCATTAATTTATAACCGCTATTGAAACGCTCTGCAACCCGCATCGAGCACTTTTTGGTAAACTTTTGGGCGAGTGAAAACTGGTCCGGGCGAGTGCATTTTGAGGGTCACTCGCCCGAATGGCGAGTGCTCTCAAAATTAAGTTTACAACCCTGCTGTGTCGGCAGGAAGAGACGAGTTCGTTACGTTTGTTGAGTGTAGATAGGTCGTGCAGATGAGCTGGAATTTCTCTTAAAGGCATAGGTTGCATCGTTTGCTTGAGCTGTTGTGAGGCAGGTGTGAAGATAAAATGCGCCAGGTGATGGAATAGCCGATGTTGTTGTCTTTAAGTGTCCAGATGTGTTTACTGAGTTCGGTAGAATTGGGGTGCTTTGCGTGTCGGAACGATGAGGTGTGGTTGTTGTAGCGGGTCTTGAAGCCGTTTGGAATGAGTCCGATGTATGAATCCGTCGTGTTGTTGTCTTTACGTGTGACAGGAGCTTGGTAGATAACAGATTGTTGGAGGTAGTTTCCGTCTAGCGGGCATGAGTTTTTCTGTCGGCAGTTGCATTTCTTGTTGTTGTTAGCGGTAGTGTCGGTGGTTGTGTCGGCAGGATTAGTCTTTACGTGGGAAGTCGGGATTCTTTGTTGTGTTTGTCAATGATTTGTTTTGTATTGTTCAAGCAGCTGTAACTGATCTTGATTGGGTCTCTGTTGAAGATTTTGCGAAGCTTATGGTCTTTAGGGAAGTGTTTGTCTACCAGCTCGAGGAATTTATGCCCGATGTTAGTGCTGGTGGTCTTGCTGAAAGGTGGGTGGTACCAGAGGATGTTGTTGCGTTGACGGTTCTTGCGCCGTTGCGTGTGCGTTAGTTCATAGCGAAGTGTGTAGCTGTATCCACTGTCGTCAAGTGCTGTCTGGTAGGCGGGAGCTGCTTGGTTGCAGGAGGCTTTGTCGGGTGAGAGAGATGATAAGCGTCTGTTGATACCGGCGGGGATTTTTTTTGTGGTGATCGGTGGGTGGTTGCTTTCGTGGTGGACGTATTGCAGTGTGTTGTTAGGCTTTGTGTATGGTTGGTATTTAATGCTGCCGACACAACTGCCGACACTACCGCTAACAATAACAAGAAATGCAACTGCCGACAGAAAAACTCATGCCCGCTAGCCGGAAACTGCTACCAACAATCTGTTATCTACCAAGCTACCGTCACACGTAAAGACAACAACACGACGGATTCATACATCGGACTTACTGGAAACGACTTCAAGACCCGCTACAATAACCACACCTCAACGTTCCGACACGCAAAGCACCGCAACTTAGTACCAGTGGACACTTTAATACAACAACATCGGCTATTCCATCACCTGGCGCATTCTATCTTCACACCTGCCCTACAACATCTCAAACAATCTATGCAACCTATGCCTTAAAGAGAAATTCCAGATCATCTGCTGGCCCGACCTATCTACACTCAGCAAACGTAACGAACTCGTCTCTTCCTGCCGACATAGAAAAAAAGCCCTCCTACGCAACAGTTGACTTGACACTTTTCGCACCAAATCAATTATCTTAATTAGTATAGTATACAAGCAATGGTACTGAGTTATTCTGTCATTAAAATCCGCTGATGAGTGGGCAACCACGAAACAGGTTTGTAGGGATGAAATGTAGTTGATTGATTTTTTCTGCTTATCAAACGTTATGGAGGCAGGCAGGCAGGCATATATGTATATACATATACATATATATATATATATATATATATATGTGTGTGTGTGTATCTATATATGTATGTACACATATATATACACATATATATACACACATATATACACACATATATATACACACACATATACATACATACACATATATACACACACATATACAGACATATATACACACACATATATACACACATATATAGAGACACATATATATACACACATATATAGAGACACATATATATATACACATAAATATATTCGGGCGAAGCTCATCATTTTAGTTGTGATTTGAGCGCTCTCGCATGGCAACATGCCTACACTTGGTCCCACAAGTGTAGCGCCCAGGCAATGGTTTATTCCAGAGCTTGGCCCAGTGTCTGCACTGCAATGACGAGACCCACATAGGTCGAAACAATGTGCACCCTGTCTGCAGTTATATACACAGATGTATACAGACACATATATTTAAATCTATCTCTTTTTTCAGGAATGGAAGAGTTGGATTTGAAACCAGCGGAAGAGATTACAGATGATGCCATTAATCCTGCTGGCAAAAAGAAGCTCCAAAGCATTGTTGCAACAGCAATGGAATTTGAAGCTATGCATAAGGAGTGCTTACGTGTGTTACCATACTCAGAGGATGCTCGCAAAGTTGTTCACTTCTATGTGTTGTATGGTAAGTCTGGCATACCTCAAAAATTAATAGATGCTGCATGGAAATGTTTTGAAGATTTGGACGTGGACCTCAAATGGTTTGACCTCTACAAAGATGCTAATGAAATTTTGAAGATTTCACCTGTCCAGTATCCTACTGATGCACCACAAAGCTTGAATGAGTCTCATATTCAAGCAATAAACAAAATGATAGAACAGAACCTTCACATTCTTGTCAGGCATCGTAATATCACCGCCGTGCAACCATCACTGAAAATCACAAAATCTAAACAGACAGAGACGCCTTGTGTAATGCTTTCTGTATTTCGCAAAGGCCACATCCCAGACGATGAGTGTGCGTTTCCTCTCACTCTTGGTTCGTACCCCGTGGATGTTGTGGATGGATTTTGGTTCCGAACTGATGACCCGTGGACACCAAATGAAGCACAGGAGCAAAGCGAGGTTCTTTGTTTGGGAGCAAGTATTGACGTTAAAGACGAGGATGTAGCCGGGACCTTGGGTGCTATTGTGAAAGGCGATAAAACCTTTTATGCACTGTCTTGTGATCACGTGATGAAACATAAGGCAAAGTTAGAAATTACTCATCCTGCCCATAACGATCACTTGAACAACCTAAATTACCATTTTCAGCAATATCGATTGTGGACAAAGCAGATGATTAAGCAGGACGGCAACCCTATCTTGAAGAGCCAGACGTCAGATTGTACCCTTACAAGGCCAGAGGAATTGTTAAGGAGATTCCAAAATCTCAAATCAGTCAAAGAAGCCCTTCTTGATCCTGCTAGAAAAACGAAGAGGAAGCTTCAAGCCTCAGATTTGCACGAAAAAGCTTTCGAGGAGGGCTTAACACCTCCAAGGGTCATTGGAAAGTACGCTGTTGGTGTGTCTCGTAATGTGAAGTGGACCGATGGTCAACAATATTACATCGATGCTGCCATTGCTGAGTTGACATCAGAGGAGGTAAAACGTTTACGGGAGAGTCAAACAGCCGAATTGATTGGAACAGGATCTCGCCCAAGTGGTAAATGCAGTTCAAATATGAAGGCCTCAGGGGAACTGTGCAAAAGTGGACGAACCACTGAATTTACAAAGTCAGGTCGTCACGTACAGCCATCAATGTTTCTTAACGCCTCCTTATACGAGGTGAATGCTCAAAACTAGCAACTGGTCAGTGTATTGAAACGCATTAAACTCTGTCAAGTGTGTTTGGAAAGGTCTGAAACCGGACAGAATTTAGATACTTCTCAGCGTGCGTGTGACTCTTGTGAAAAGCATACAGCCACTCTTAACGAGAATTTTTGGTTGAAGAACTGCTTGTGCATAGACCATCCATTTGATCTTGGTAATGCGAAAGTGTTTGCTACCGCAGGAGATTCTGGAGCAATGCTTTTTGAAAGAAAAGAAGATAAAAGTCTTGAAGGTTTTCGCATAATTTTTGGCGAGCATCGAAATTCATACCAACTTTGTGCCTTGGCCTCCCCACTGCAAGTTGCTCTTGAAACGTTGTCAAAAGAGATCCCTTTGAACACCGGCTTAAGACTGCTTTCAATCTACAACGAGTAACTTTGTAATTAAGCAGTTCTTCATTTATTCTTGATGAAGATGTTTGAGTTTTTTCTGGTTGTTCGCCAGTATATTTTCGGCCTAATTTCTTGTGACAATTAACAACATATGCGAAGGGAAACTTATATAAACTTATATTCCAAAAATGCAAAGCGCCAAAAATGTCAGGGTTACCTACTACAATTTTTATTCCGAGAGGATTTGAATAGCATGCGTTATGGTACCTACGCCAAATACTGAAGTGATACTTTGGAAACAACTACACGGAATGTTTGGTTTATGACTGATTTTTCGAAAAGGAGACCTGCTAAAGACCTCTTTGGAAAGAGTCTAGTCGCAAAAGACCTATGACTTTTACCATCGCTCAGAGTTTGTTGGGTAGACTGGCTCATTCGAAGGATAATTCTTTTTTAATGACAACTGTACGGCTAGTTTAGTCCATTCCCAATTGTTTTATCTATTCTGATTGATTAGGTATAAATATAGGGTACAACTGAACTCTATAGTGTCATATATGCTCGAAGTTTCTTTTTCGATTTAACATTTTTGATAAAAGTAGTCAGTTTCCACAATTTTTAGTTGCGTTTTAATTAAAAACGGTGTTTGGTATCGGTGGATGGACGTGACTTTACTCCTTAAGGTGTCAGAAAAAAATTTATCCGACAATATTTTTAACTTTCCTTAAATGTACCCTAACAACGTCTGTCTCGAGAAATGCAATTAATGCAATAAAAAAGATAGGTCATAGTGCTTGTCTAAGAGATATGATGTGCCAAACTTACCCCACTTATGCCTTATTTGGCATTAATCACGCGCGTCGTTTCAGAGGTTCACGGTACATTTTTAGTTAGCTGGAAGCAAGAGTTTTTTAAGTAACACTTGGAAAAACTTTATAGATGGAAAGTCTCGAGCGTATGGAACAGTTTGACATATAACTTGTGGAAAATCATGCAATTTTAAACGAAATTGGCCAGTGATCCTCTAGAAAAAGGCAGTAGTGAGTTCAGGGACTTATTAAACAGCCAAAATCCAGTGAGTCCCACACACAGGAGTGTGAGTTCCACACAGGAGTGTGAGTCCCACACAGGAGTGTGAGTCCCACACTCATCTTTATACGAGGTGTACCTATGAATAGCTCATACAATTAAATGAGGTTTGTATTTTATTAGTTACTTTCAGTCTTTGACATACAAATCATGAACAACTTTGAGCAGGGGACAATCTCAAGACATCTGAGTGGACAGTGCTAGTCGCAATGTCTACTTTCAGCGGAACAAATTCATTCACTGCTGCCCAGAAAAGGTCCTCCCATTGAGTCTGAGACGCGGGACGCGCAGGTAGATGGATCACTGCATTGAATCAAAACGTTCCTCGAGTCATTGCCCTAGAGGTCATAATTTACTGATTACGTGATACTTTTGCGCAGTACAGGATGCGCAGTATAATGTCAAGGTCTGAGTTATCTACCGAACTCGAAGGTTGAGGCAGATAACACAGACAGGAGGGTTTATAACTCATGATACCCATTAGGGGCGTATACAAGTTTTTTCCGCCCGCTTGACTTTTATAATATGACTTGTGAGAAATTTAAATCGAAAATCTTTCTCAGGGAACAGGCCTACATTAAAACGAAAAACTGGCGTCGCCTCTGTCCACATCTAGTAAAAGCGTTCAGCCATTTTGAGTTTCTCTCTGAGTTAACACAAAACAGACTATGGGCTTGAAAACTAAGCAGACTTTGCACTCGACATGATAAATGCGATATCCTCTGAATAGAGGTTTTGCACAGCAGCCATGTTGGATGGCAGGAACAATGAAAATATTTTGTGTATGATGCACGATCCTCGCAGCAGAGAGCGCTATTTATGCAATAGCAAAAAATTTTTTTCAGGTCTGATTTTCGCTATTGCATAAAAAGCGCTCTCTACTGCGAGGATCGGGCATCATACGTATCTATAACCGCAGTTCAAAATATATGAACTTTCATAAATTCATTGTAACCAAAATATTTGTATAAGAAAGAATTTTTTTCCCATTGGTAAAATAATCTATTGTTCGTGCCATCCAACATGGCTGCTGTGCAAAACCTCCATATATGTAGCCATTATCAAGTCAACTTCACATGCTATTGTGTATTGAAGTCTCTAGGATTCCCTATAGACTTCCTGATATGGACACTCGATTATATTACGCATCGTAAACAATTCGCACAGATCGATGACACGTGCTCAGATGTTAAAAACGTGAATTTTGGGCTTTCGCAAGGCTCCGTCTTGGGTCCGGTGCTATTCAATATCTATGTTGCAGATCTTCAGGAGAACGTAAATGTCAAATGCTTCCAGTATGCGGACGACACAACGATCTACGATCATGCTAAAATATCTGACCTAAATAACTCTAGAAACACTGTCTCCCAATCAATCAATAAACTAAGTGCCTGGTCTAAGCAGAGTACCCTCGCCTTTAACAACGACAAAACCAAGGTTATGATCCTATCCACCCCGCAAATGTTCAGAGTACATCACCTTGACGAGTATGATCCTAAAATCGTAGTCAGTGGTTATAAACTGGAACGTATTAAATCTTGCAAACTGCTTGGAGTTCACATCAATGAACATCTAAAGTGGGACGATCGCATCAAGCACACGGTATCTGGATGCTACACCACTCTATCGATATTAAGAAAATTGAAATACCTTGCCAAATATGAGCTTAGAAGCAACTGGTAGAAACATTGATTTTGTCAAAACTAGATTATGCAGATCTGGTTTTTTACCCTTTACTACAATTCTTACTTCGCCGTTTGCAACGAGTTCAATTTGCTGCTGCAAGTTTTGTACTCGGTCACTATGTTAAGAACTTTCGGGATGTACTTAAAATCGGATGGCTTCCAGTCAATGAGAGGAGAGATTTGAACTTCCTGAAATCATGCTTTAAAGCTTTGCATAACACTGAGACTTGGCCAGATTATCTTAAAATAATAAAACAGGAATGCCGCAAGGAACTGCGCTCAAGCAATTCAATTAGATTAGTGGTCCCGACCGAAAACAGCAATTTCCAAGACAACGCGTCGAAGCTATTCAACAATTTACCAGAATCTATTAGAAACTGTAAAGATTACAGAACCTTTTTAAGACTTTCAAGGAATTTCTTATGTAATATAGTACAGAGCAATTAGTTAGTTTTACTGTAATTTTTATTCTGTCAATCTTCTACTTTTAATTGCATATTGCATAATTTGTGAATCACTTAATTTGATTTATTTTAATTGTAATTGATGTATTTTTAACAGGGAAGAGCCACCTGGTGGATCTGTTAATAAACCATTATTATTATAATTATTATTATTATTATTGATCGAACGCTCTCGACCAAACAGATTTTTCATAGTAAGTCTCGTGTATAACAATTCACACTATAAAGTTGACGAAACTCAACAACACCCCTAAAAGTTTCCTAGCTTGGGATGTGATGGCCGTTACCTACAGTTACTTTAGTCATGCATGAAAAAACATAGGCATGCTACGCATGCAGGAGTTATTTTTTTTGGATACATAGGTTGAAATGGGACACTATATAAATGATGCTGGTGTCTGAATAATTGTTGGCAAAACTAAACTGCATTCAGTACAACACTTCCTGCAGTCCCCTCCACAGCCCTACTTTGAACTTGTCATAAAACGTTACTTTTCAACTTACTTTTCAACCTATTAAATTACGAGAGTTATCTGACAATTTGATGAGAATCTCTACAGCTGATAGTATCAGTGAGGAAGCTCTCATCCTGGAAGCTTAAACACTCTTAAAGGAATATGACTGATTACTCCTCACATTCATTTTAAATGAAATCTGGACAAAACTTCTGAAAACTTGACAAGTAATTTTACCAATTTTACCAATAAAGAAGACAGATCTCCCATATAGCATATTAGTCTAGGCAAGTTGTGTACAGAGAACAAAAGACTAATAATTTAAACCAGTTGTAAACTGGGAATAATGAAAAATTCTTGAATAACAGCTTGCCACAGTAAAATTAATGTCACTGCCAGCCATTCTGTCTATACTACCAATTGTTGGGTCACTTCACATTACCTTAAACAAAAGAGAACATAACAGTTAATTCATATCATCAATCTTAAGAAATAAGAATTTCATGATCACGACACATACAGCAAAGTGAAATATAACTCAACTGGTTTGAAATTCATAGTGCATTTCGACTCGACATTTATTTCGCAAGGCAAAGCATTCTACTGAAATGTACAGGACAGAATACAGCTGACGCCACTCGTTTCGAAAAACACATGAACATGAAGAAAACGGCACCAGTTTTACTCATGAGACAAAGTCCACGCATTTTTTTTGAGGCTAATGGACTAGTTAGACCGAAAACTAGATAAATAAACAATAGACCTTTCCACGGTTTTTAGCGGCCATATTGTTTGGGGGTCAAACAAAACCCCGTTGCGTAGCAGCGAGCAATATATTTTTTTGTAATTATTAGACGCGCGTTGGTACCTTCGCTCAATATCGTAACTTTATACAGGGAAAATCGCTTATTTTCGTCTCCAAAACTAGTGGGAACAAAGATAAGGCGTTTCTGAAAGTAAATGCCGAATTTTTTGGCGAAATACCTTTTCATCACTGCGTTCTACGGGCAGATTGATATGTTGTTTGAAGGTGACCTCGAGGCCGCCATGATACGAGAATGGCATTTTAAAAAGCACTTCTTTCGGTTGAGAAATTAGAATATGTTTTTTAGCCATCGAAATTGTGTAGTTTTAAATTTTAGAATTTATGGTGGCAGCATTACAATGTACTTAAAATTTGATTTTGGTTTTTGTACCTTAGGTGTTTTCAAGCTTTTGAAAACAATTCTTAAACGAATTGTTTGTATTTCGAAACATGGCTACGCGTGTTCCTAAAGAGCCCTCTAGTGTAAATCGAGAAGATCTTTATTGAGAAATCTTTTCTTCCCTTCTGAACCTGTCGAGACCATGCTTCGATTAACGCATGGATTGCTTGGGCTTGTGGAACGATAACTTCTGTACATGTGAGTGGGTGACCCAATTTTTCGGATATCTTCTATCGTTGTTACAGCCGCCGACAGAACACCTATCTCCAAAACCCATTTAACCAAGGGTTTCTCTTTGCCGAGTTAATGATTTTTCAAGAGTATGTTAGCCTGTCTGGACGCAAAATTTTAAAGAGCACGTAAACACATTTATTTCAATTTTTCCTCTGCGCAATTAAGTTACTTAGTTGCAAAAAGTCATTCGAAAAAGCAGTACTCTGACCTTTTGGTATTATGTCGGCCGCGAGGTCAAGTCCAGAGAAAAACGATCTCAATGTCCCCATAAAACGTAGAGAAGAAAACGGTTTTCGCCAAGTGGAGAAAAAGTCACCCCCCTTTATTAATGTCCTCTCTTTTTCAGCGATGAATATTAACTTTTGTTCCTGAACAAAGCGAAAATTAAACGAGGGTAGCGATACGCGTCTTCTTATCCTAAGGGATTCTATGGCTCGTTGCTACGCAACGAAGTTTCGTTTGACCCTCAACCAATATGGCCGCTAAAACCGTGGAAGGGTCTATTAACTGACAATAGTGAGGGACTTGGGGGCCAAGTGATAAATAAGTTTTACCAAAGTTTTTCCTCTAGTTAGCACATGAAGCTCGAAAAGACAGTAGTAAAAATTACCCCAAAAAACACTGTAAAAAAATAAGCCAAAACCGGAGTTGATTGAGGTAAGACCATAACAATTGTTAAGACACATGCCTACCTACCATGTACAACAGACTAGGAGAGCAAAAAGGCCAAAGACGGTTTTGGATCATGACTTGGAAAATCCACCAAAACCTCCCGAAAAATAATTCGCTGAGGGTTGTAGTAAGAGCAACTTAATCCTGAAGCTGGAACATTTTTTAAAGCCTTGTGTCCTATATGACTGTAAAGAGAACGGAAGACACAACTGCAACGCTACACTTGTCTTTCCCTGATCTCGTATCCAGATCCCATTGTGTCAGTTTAACTCAGAAGTTACAACCGTTTGACGTCTAAATGACTGGCGAGGAACTAGACTTAAACCAGGCCTCGTGAATTTACCTACTTCGACACTAGTCTACTTTCCCTCGTTCCTATCCTGGTGTGGACAAAACCTGGCCTAGGCCATGGCCTACCCTATGGCCTACCCTGTGGCCTACCCTGTGGCCTATCCTGTGGCATACCCTGTGGCCTATCCTGTGGCCTACCCTGTGGCCTACCCTGTAGCCTACCCTGTGGCCTACCCTGTGGCCTATCCTGTGGCCTATCCTGTGGCATACCCTGTGGCCTATCCCGTGGCCTACCCTGTGGCCTACCCTGTGGCCTATCCTGTGGCCTACCCTGTGGCCTACCCTGTGGCCTACCCTGTGGCCTATCCTGTGGCATACCCTGTGGCCTATCCTGTGGCCTACCCTGTGGCCTACCCTGTGGCCTACCCTGTGGCCTACCCTGTGGCCTACCCTGTGGCCTACCCTGTGGCCTACCCTGTGGCCTATCCTGTGGCATACCCTGTGGCCTATCCTGTGGCCTATCCTATGGCCTACCCTGTGGCCTACCCTATGGCCTACCCTATGGCATACCGGTGGTCAGATGTTTAAGAACATAAAAATAAAATCAGTAAGAGTCGAACGAATACGCTGGTGTACCATTATCTGTCTCTTAAAAGGGTATACTAAGAGGTCGCTAACACGATTTTCAACGTTCGAGGGAACGAAACACTGCAAATTCCACAGCACTCAACCATAACGGTAGGTTAAGGGGGATGGGAGAAGAGGGGATATACAAAATGGCGGCTTTATGATGCAGGCTGTCAGTTGGTAACATATAGTGGAGTGCTGGTGTAAAAATTTAATGAACGGCGTTATATTGGAGAGCATACATATCCAGGTAAGAAAACGCAAACATTACGTTGCAGGCCAATTTTTTAAGTGCCCTCAAGTGCTGTAGAGTATTGAATTTGCAACGAGCACCCCGGGACAAGCACGCATCGCCGTCGTAAACATCTCGCAAACTTTACTTGCTTTTCCAAAGAAAGGACCAGTATTGCACTAATTTGAAAGGAAAGCTGATATGATGATGTTTGCCCAAAAGTTGCGTTTAACCGGCTTCTGTTCCTGGATTTCCTTATTCTATCAGAAGGTTAAGAAATTTTGATCGGAATGTGGCCGCCAAAACAGCAGAAGAAAGTCGTTGGTAAGACAGTACTCAGGAAAACGTTTAAAGGTTTCCAGGAATGCTATCCTTTTAAAAATCTGACCACTGGTAGGCCACAGTGTAGGCCACTGTGTAGGCCACAGTGTAGGCCACAGGGTAGGCCACAGGGTAGGCCACAGGGTAGGCCACAGGGTAGGCCACAGGGTAGGCCACAGGGTAGGCCACAGGGTAGGCCACAGGGTAGGCCACAGGGTAGGCCACAGGGTAGGCCACAGGGTAGGCCATAGGGTAGGCCACAGGGTAGGCCACAGTGTAGGTCACAGTGTAGGCCACAGGGTAGGCCACAGGGTAGGCCTCAGAAGAATATATATTTTACTAAAGATAGCTTCCAGCTTGATGTGAAACATTACTGCACTTTAGCTGAATGTCCCATCTATTGTTATCTGTTTTATCTGGTGTTAACTTAAATACAACAGACAAATGTTAGTGTTGACTTAAATAAAACAGACAAATCTTAACTTAGTAATGACATGGCATACATTCTTTTATGTCATTGGTTATTTGAGGAACTTAGTTCCTGAAGAGTAAGGCTCATATTACAAGCCCAAATCTGGTTGGTTGACACAGTAACTTATTTCCCAAAGATCTCATTAAAAATGTATTTGAGATCTGATTGGTTCATTCAGTAACTAAGATACCTAAAATGTCTAGTACATTTTAAAATGGTCAAGTACATTTAGATGGGGATGTGTTTTTATTAGAATACTGATGAACTTAATTTACAATGATAAATATATGGATAATCACATGACTGCAGTTGAGGTGTGGTAGCCAATAGAATCCAGATTATGTAATAACTAAGGTATCTATCCAGTAGGAATAAAAACTACACTTTTGCACTTCAAAGACAAGAAAAGATCTTCTGAAGAGGTTGCCTGTGGTACACTTTGGCACAATTAGCTGAATTTTTACAACACTGTCATGTATTACTTAAGAACTACACACCCCAAACAATATGGCGGTTCGGTAAGTAAAAGACTGTTTAATAATGCGTCATGCGTGCGCATGAGCAAACCATATATGGTAGCACACAACAAACAACACACTGGAAAGCCATAACATTTCCTCCACACATAAAACGATCTGTCCCTAGTTTTTAAAACAAGCCCTAAAATACAATTTCAAGGAAAACATTAAATAAACCAACAGTGTCCGGTAACCACAGTTCGAAAGGTAAAAACGACCCTTAAACAAGAAAACGAACAGAATAAAACAAAGTTCAGAGATCAAGCCTCTGTGGTGCCCTGCGAACTCTCTGAGGGTGTTGTCGCATTTTGACCATCGGACTAGCTGTAGCTGGTTTAGCATCAGGAGGGTCAGGTACCGTAGGTGTGGAAACAGGAACCATCTTTGGTTGATCTTTTTCGAAACATCCTGGAGCTGTGCCACCCTTAGTGGTTGGAGTACTTGATGTAATCGGGGTCAGTGGTGTGTTGGCCACTTCAGGTTGGCTGACTTCAACACTACAGTCGGCGTCAGTGCTTTCAACTGAGTGCCCAACTGCCGTTGGTCTCAACTGATCAATATGTCGGCGCCAGATCAGTCCCGGTGCCACCTGTACCTCATACATCAGCGGACCTGTCTTGTTAACGATCAGCCCTGGACGCCACTTCAGATCCCCTCGATAATCCCGTGACATAACTGAGTCACCAATCTCTAACTGGCGATACTGTTTACCCTTGTCAATCGCTGCCTTAATGCTCTGCTGGTGTTGTTGGTTAACCATCTTACGGTTTAAGTTAGGTTTCACCAAATCTAGGAGAGTACGCAATGGTCTTCCCAGGAGTAACTGTGCTGGGCTCTCACCGGTGGTGGAGTGTGGAGTGTTCCTGTAAGCTATGAGAAACTTCGCCAACTTCTCCCTCACTGGCTTGGGGCTTTGATGCATGGAACGCAAAGCCTGTTTGAAGGTTTGTACTGTCCTTTCCGCAAGACCATTCGTCGCTGGATGGTACGGTGCTGAAGTTATATGGCGGATGCCATTGGACTTGACGAATGTCTGGAATTCCTCAGAAACAAACTGTGTACCATTGTCACTGACTATCTGTTCCGGAATTCCAAATCTGGCGAACAAATCGCGTAGAATTTCGATAGTCGAACTTGAAGAAGTTGACTTGACTGGAATCACTTCTGGCCACTTGGTGTGTGCGTCGACAACCACTAAGAACATCGAGTTCTGAAATGGCCCTGCGTAGTCGATGTGTATACGTTGCCATGGTGTAGTGGCCCACTCCCACGGATGTAGTGGTGTTTTAGCAGGCATCTTCTGGTTTTGCTGACACCCGCTGCAGCCTTTCGCTAGCTCTTCCAGATGACCATTGATATTAGGCCACCATACGTAGCTCCTCGCGAGTGCTTTCATTTTGACCATGCCCAGATGCCCATCATGAAGTTCCTCTAACACTCTGCTTTGTAACTTATTGGGAACTACCACTCTCATTCCCCATAGGATGCAGCCTTGGTGAACTGTCAGTTCATTGCGTCGCTCGTAATAAGGCTTGTCTCCCTCCACACGAGTAGACCATCCTTTCACGATAGAATCATGTATCCTCGCTAGGACAACGTCACGACGTGTTTCTCTTGCCACTGCTTCACTGGTTATAGGTAATGGCACAAACTGAGAGGCGTGGAACACCTCTGCTGAATCCACCTCCAAGTCTTCAAGCTCTTTCTGCTGGAGAGGGAGCCGCGACAGTCCATCGGCATTGCAGTGTTTGGTTGTACTCTTATACTCGATGGTATAGTCGAACCCGGACAAGAACAATGCATAACGCTGAAGCCTTGCAGCAGTCATGGCTGGAACTCCCTTTCCTGGGTGGAAGATGGCAGTGAGGGGCTTGTGATCTGTGATGAGCGTAAATCGTCTCCCATAGAGGTAAACATGAAATCGTTTCACCCCCCACACAATGGACAATGCCTCCTTATCTATCTGTGCATACCGACGTTCAGTCTTGGTCAACGATCGGGACGCAAAAGCTACCGGCCTTTCGCTACCATCGGACATGACGTGTGAAAGAACCGCGCCGATGCCAGTTGGTGAAGCATCACATGCAAGCCTAACCGGTAATGCTGGGTCATAGTGTGTTAGCACCTGCTCAGATGTAATCATACGCTTAGCCTCAGTGAAGGCTCGCTCACACCGTTCAGTCCACTGCCATTCGTTGTTTTGCTCTAACAACTGGTGAAGTGGGTGGAGAACTGTAGATGCATTGGGCAAGAAACGGTTGTAATAGTTTACGAGCCCTAAAAATGAGCGAAGCTGTGACACATTCTCAGGTCTTGGTGCACTGACCACTGCTTCAATCTTCTCTTGTGTCTTGTGTAGACCTTCCTTATCGATCTCATGCCCACAAAACTGAACTCTATCTCTGAAGAACTCGCACTTCTCCTTGTTAGCCTTCAGACCCGCATCTTGTAATCGCTTGAGTACACTCTCCAGGTTCTCCAAATGTTCTTCATCAGTTTTGCCTGTGACAATCATGTCATCAAGAATGCACTGGGTCCCAGGTATTCCCTGTAATACCTGGTCTATGGCACGCTGCCAAATGGCTGGAGACGAAGAGATGCCAAAGACTAAGCGATTGTATCGAAAAAGGCCCTTGTGTGTATTAATCGTAAGGAGTTCCTTGGATCTTTCGGTTACTTCCATCTGGTGATAAGCTTGGCGAAGGTCAAGTTTGCTGAAATGTCTACCGCCAGCCAAATTTGCAAAAATATCCTCTATACGTGGCAGAGGGTACTGTTCTGCAAGAAGTACTGGGTTCACTGAGACCTTAAAATCGCCACAAACTCGTACCGATCCGTTTCGCTTGACTACTGGGACAATTGGGGTCGCCCATTCACTGTATTCTACTTTAGAGAGAATACCTTCCTTCTCTAAGCGTGTCAATTCTGCTTCTACTTTGGGGCGGAGTGCGTATGGCACTTGGCGTGGTTTATGAAAGCTGGACTGGCAGCCTTCCTCAACCTTCAAATCTGCCTTGTAGCCTTTAAGTGTGCCCAGATTTTCGGAGAATACAGACTCGTACTTCTGTAGTAGCTGATCCACTTTGCGTGCCATACCCCCTTCTGAAGTCTTGCTAAGCTTAAGGGTTTTGATTTCACCCCAGTTCAGTTGAATTTTGGACAGCCAGTCACGCCCAAACAGTGCTGGTCCCTGCGTCTCAACAACTTGTAGGTTTAACTCTTTTTCCTGGCCCTTGAACTTAACATTACATCTCATCTCTCCCTTAGGTGTGATTTTCTGCCCCGTGTAGGTTTTAAGTGTCACAAGGCTCTTTGAAAGTTTCACATGATTAAAATGTTCCTTATATAGTTTGTATGGAAGTACAGACACCGCTGACCCTGTGTCTAGTTCCATCTTGACCACCTTTCCCTGTATTTCGGGGTTGACCCATATTACGTGATCCTTGTCACCCACATTATTAACCTCAAGGGATGCCAAATAATCATCGCTGTCCCCGTCATCACTGTCTACATAATTTACTGGGGGTTGGGAAGCTTGTGTCTCTTTTTTCTTTGATTTACAAGCCCTCACAATGTGACCAGTCTTGTTACAGTGGTGGCATTTTTCTTTCTTGAATGGACAACTTTTGTGATCATGAATTCCCAAACAGCGGTAGCAACTTTGATCACCCGTTCTCTTGGGGGAAAAAGAACCCTTTTTCTCTGAAAGCTTGGCTTCTCTCATGAATTTAAGCTTCTTGCCTGGCTTTGATTTGGCTAATAAATCGATTGATTCTGACGCTTTATTCCCCTGGAGAGCTTCAACATCCTTGTAAGATTGCTCAATAGCTAAGCACTTTGCAACAGCAATGTCAAATGTCAGTTCCTCAAGCTTAAGTTTCAAAAGCTCTGACATCATTCTCTTATCTCGAATACCCGAAACCAGTCTATCTCTAAGCCTTTCCAAACGCATGGCGTCGTTAAATTTGCAATCCGTAGCTAGATGTTTTAAAACAGCAACATATTGACTCACCGTTTCTCCTGTGTTACGTGCTCGGTTGTCAAACTCATACCTGGCTACTAAAGCAGACTTCTGTGGCTTCAATTGTTCGCGGAGACGCTCTACGATTGCGTTGTACGTGAGAGAATCTTCTCCTAACAAGGTCGGAGCCATCAAATCTTTCGCCAGTTGGTACGTTTCAGTGGGAAGATTGGTTAACAGAATGGCTTTCTTCTGTTTCGCGTCGGTCACTCCATTGGCCACGAAGAAGAATCCTAACTGTTCTGTATACGCCTCGAAGTCAGTTCCCACAGTGAACTTTTGAACTTTTCCGATGTTACGAACTGGATTTGGTGCCGTATTTGCATCGCTGGCCATCGTGGACGTTGTGTGGATTTAGTTTAGGGATGTCTTCACTTTTAGCAGCAAAAGGTCCCTCAATATCCGGTCCTCGTCGCCAAAATTGTCATGTATTACTTAAGAAACACTTATGCTACAAATGGAACTGCGTATCCCAAGAGAGGTATGAAGAATCTGAGGACTTATAATTTCTGGTCAACTTAGGCAAGACACTTTACTCTCACAGTGCATCTCTTTACCCAGGTGTTTAAATGGGTACCAGCAAATTTAATGCTTGGGGGTTACCCTACAATGGACTAGCATCCCATCCAGGGGAGGGGGGGTAGAATTACTCCTTGTCGCTCCATGCTGCGGAAGCCGGAGTTACGCATCGACCCGATTTAAGCCACATGGCTTGTAAGTAGACTTTACCTACCTTACCTTTAACACTTAATGACTGAAGTTTTTGTTAGCCATTTCAAATACCCTGGATTGAGGGTATGAAGAAATGGTATCTGAGTTAATTAGGAATACTCTTCCAATTTTTTAATGGCTGAACTATTCTTTCTGTGTGGCTTGGCCTAGAATTTTGACATTGGAACATCTTTTGATTGGGTTTGATAATTCATTTGCCAAACTTTCCTTGTACTGAACCAAATGCATAAACTGTTAAGACTTATTTTATTTTAAAAAATGTGTCTTAAGTTGAAATATATACAGGATAGCTGTAACAGTTTACTTAGTACAACATCTGAATCAGCATGTGTACTTGATTAAATTTTGGTTGGTCCCAATTCAAATTACAGTCAAACCTTGGTTATCTGGACTTGCTGGGACTAGATGAAACAGTCCAGATAATCGAGGGTCTGTATAATCAAGAATATTAATATTAATGAGGAATGTAAACTGCTTAATTAATTAAGAAAGTGACATTTAATCCTGAAACAAACATTTACAAATCATTTTTAAAAAGATATAGTCTACATCATCACTTTCCTACATGAATACCTCTACACCTGTGTATTAACAATCAAAATTAATGAAAATTGTTTTTGCATTGGCCTAAAATGTTGAAGTCAGTCAGTAATTTGTCTTAAAGCAAAACATCACCTTCACTTCACTTTTCAATGTTGTAGTTTTAAAAAGAATATGGCTATGGATCTTGATAATGACTAATAAATATTCATGAAAATATTGGAACCAGAGAAGAAGTCTGGATAATCGAGAAATCTGAATGGTTGAGGTTTGGATTTACTTGATTAAAGGATTGGCATCAAGGGTGCTCGTTGTCAATTAAGGTTGTCATTCTGAGGCAAGAAAAAAGGAATACTAAATACAAACAAGATTTCAAACCATCAATAGTCAGGAATTGTCAGTAGATTTAGTTTAACAAATCTCTCTTAAAAATTTCAGTTTCCTTTATCCTAAACAACTGCTATCTCACCATTATTGGCAACCTCATCCGCGTGAGAAATTCACTCTGCAAGATGTCCGAAGGAGAACTAAATATCAGCTCCCTCTTGTGCGAGAAATTGGTTGATTGGCATTGAGACACAAAGCAAACAGGAGCTCAACTGATCTTATGTCTACTTCTGTGAAAGTAAGTACAAATGTTCTTCAACAGACATGGTTTGGTGCTACTTTGGTTTAAGGATTTAATGAAAGAATATAACCATGGAATTACAATTCATGAACCCAATGTTTTGACACTCCTGTCTAGCACCTTCAACAGGGGGGATCTAATCATTGCAACAAGAAGTCCTTTTCTGTGCTTTATATGCTATACGTCTGAAGCATGTAAAAGGACCTCTTTTTGCAAGAATTAGATCACCCCTGATAAAGGCACTAGATAACAATATCAATTAAAACATTGGATTATGACTTCTACTTACGTGGTAACATTTACCAAAACCTTAAACTAGAGTAGCATCAAACCATGTCTGATTGTCCACCCGCTTGCTTTATGAACTTTGATATGTTCTTCAACACTTTTCAGCTTCACACATTCTGATAATGTCTGACAATGAGCAGAAGACCTTGAATGATAAGTGACTTATCTCAAAATCTGGTCAGCCACTGGGATGAGTCTGTAGTCTACTACTTCATTTTGCATTTTCAAGTATTTTGATGTACAAGTACTACTAACAAATGAGAAAATTTTTAAGATTCGGTATCAGATTTTCAAATTCAGGTCTAGACATCTTGAAGAGTGTCTAATTACACTTTTCACTACCTTGTATATCAAACAAAGGCTGATTCCATATTAAACAGATAAGCCAAGGTTTGGGTGAAACCAGGAAAAGAGGAAGTTAAGACATTGATGTGGTTCTCAGGGCTAAATATTTTGTTTGCTTTTGATGGATGTCATTATCTATAGTGTTAAAGTAAAGATAATACAAACTAGTTTGAAACTGCCTCCCAGTTCGCTCAATTGGTTAGAGTACATTCCAGTTTGTCAATAAAGATTTGGCTGATAACAAAGATGTGACTGCAAAGTCATAGATGTTTTGCAGGCAAAGTCTTTTGAACTGTAGAGCAATGGAAAATTTCAAGAGTGTTTTGTAGCTTTCTGAAAGTCAACTGCAACGTGTAAGTGATTAGCATGTAAATTCTCACTAAGATATCCACACATCATCCAGTAAACAGGTAATGAGAATACTCTAGCATATCAGGTGGAGGTTGTTATCTTGATCAACACCAAATTGTTGTTACTAATTTACAAGGAAATGTATAGCAACTAGAGGGGAGATTTGACAATATAAATTTGGGAGTTAAAGATCTAATTTTTTGTGTGTTATTATTTCCAGAAAAAGCTGAGTCATGTTTGGCTAATCACCCTGTGGCTTCCAAAGCCAATTCTGCGTGCACGTCTGAAAAATTTGATGAAATCAATAAAGAAAGAATATGCTGCCATAAAGAGGGAGGGTATTGAAATCCTTTGAGAAGAACAGTTAAAAGCAGTAAGGATGTCATGATTGTATAAAATTATGCTGTTTTGTATCGAAACAAATTCAACCCACATCACCCAATATACTCTGAAAAATCTTGAGATGAAATTCAATCAAGAGAATCTGAGGGACTGTCATTTCCAGAGCATATGATGTTTTTAGTATGGACAATTTCTATGAGAGGGGGTCTTATTCTGGGATATAACCATCACTTTAAGACTTACTAAAAGAAGGTAGGACTGAGATGGAGTGGATGTAAAAAAAAACATGCTTATTATAATCATCAGAAATCTAATAAATACATTGAAAAATTAAGCCAGAGATCAACCGCAGAAATGAATAAACAAATAAATAAACTTAAGGGAGTCATCATATGGTGTTTAGGTTCACTCCTATGCTAAAGGTCAAGTCTGTAAATTGTAACTGTGTTCTCACCTCCCTCAGGTTCTTTTGTCAACATGTAATTACAGTGGAGTTCTCACCCTTTAACTCCCAGAAGTGATTAACATGTAACTTCTCCCTATAGTGTCCATACGATTTCTAACCAACAGGTAATGAGAATACCCAAACTTATCAGGCAGAAGTTGTTATCTTGATCTAAGCACCAAATTCTCATAAACAATTTACAAAGAAATGTGTAGCAGCTAGAGGGGAGAATTCAAAATCAGATCTCGTGAGTTAAAGGGTTTAATGCCAGCCGGCAGTTAAGAAACAAGCTATTTTGATTTCTGAGACGTTTGTTTTACATAACGTGTGTAAGTTGCTAACTGTACCTGACAGTAAGAAAATTAAAAAAAAATGCTGTACTTTTCTCCTTTTTAGGTTTGCCACTCAAGGGGCCTGGATACCAGTGATGTCGACCCAGAGGCACTGGTACAGTGGTTAGCTGAATGGGTGGAGCTGTCAGATGCGGCAGGAGATAACGAAGTGTTGTGATGAGTTTTCGTGAGGCTATGCATACTGGAAAAGACATGAACAACAGTTTAAAACTTTCAGTCTCGTCAATATTTTTTCCTGGTTCGCACCCAATTGGTACTTGTTTGCGGTAAGAGAGGGATAACATTGTTTCGGTTTTGGTTCAATAACCAACCGCTGTGAAGGAAGTGAGTTCGCGTCTCTCATCCAAAGTTTAAGAATGTAGACTGGACTAGAGAGAAAAATTGAGTCAATTTTTGGTTTGGTTGACCTGATTGTTCTTCTTTACAGACAAAGATGAATCTTTCTTGGCTCATTGTGCTGTCTTCAAGTCCATGAATTATAGTGAGGACTTACATGAAGATCAAACAAAGAGAAGTCGTCTTTAGAGAATTTCATTCTCCAGTTTCCAAGGACTACGAGTAGTTCCGCTTTCCCAACTTGTTTTTTCGAGTAAACGAAGACCAAAGACCTTTGCGTGCCAAAAAACTGGAGCCAAATTACTTGCTCCCTCTCGTCTATGTATTTAATTTTTCTTTTCGCGCACAACGTCGATTTTTACTCGCTCGGCAAACTTAGCCGGGAAGAAGGAGCTTCCCATAACGACCATAATCAACAGTGTTCACTGCAAGTGGGAACACCTTTCAAAGGCGAATTATATTAGAGTAATTGTTTCCTTTATTTTCTATAAAATTGAATGATTTATACACAGAAATGAAAATTTGGCACTTTGAGTGACATTTACACAGTTTTCACAAGTCTAAGTACCTCAAGATATCGGCGCTTTTCAATTATCTAGAAAGAAAACAAACTTATTAAAACAAACTTTATAAACGATGGGGTTTTGAGAAAAATGGCATTTTAAAACTAATTACCACGCAGTAGAAGACGATAGCTCTGCAATGGAATTACGGTCTTTTCGTCCAGAAGTCTTTTCGTCCAAAAGTATTTTCACTAAGTCTGTTCGTTTACTTGTTAAGTCTTTTCTCGAAGCAAATAAATAACTTTTAGAAGGCTAGATAAGGCTATAGAAAGAACTTGTTGCGAGCCATTCACGTAGTGATGTTACACTTCGTTGCCCTTTTACGCTCAATCAACGCTTAACAACAAGCCTAATATTCCCATTTCTTTCGCGTGAAATAATTAACGGCAAGCAAGTCTTTACTTTTGCCACTATTTAATAAAGTATATTGCGTTACAACTTCGTTCATTGTCTGAGTATTTATCGTAAAATTCATGACGTTGAATTCGTAAACGAAGATTGGTGACTAAAGGTATCGGTACCAAAATGGCGGCGGCTCGCAACAAGTTCTTTCTATAGCCTTATCTAGCCTTCTCAAAGTTATTTATTTGCTTCGAGAAAAGACTAAACAAGTAAACGAACAGACTTAGTGAAAATACTTTTGGACGAAAAGACTTGGACGAAAATACTTTTGGACGTAAAGACTTGGACGAAAAGACTCTCGGACGAAAAGACCGGACACCGTGCAATGTTATGTATCCGTTCATGGAATGTTTTAACAGAGCAAAGATTCGTAAGTTTCTCGGATCCAGATACCTAGGAAATGTTTCCCACAAGTGAAAGAGTTGATTCTAGGTGAAGTGATGAATTCAGTCTTTCGTAGATTATTTGGATAACAGTCGACTATAAATAGGCGATGGACACTTCTGGAATCGACCAAGTTCAAAGTTGCACATCAAACCCAGAAAAATGAGTCGACGTCAGTTTTTTCTGTATGGTGAATAATAATAAGTACCTCTTTCGGGACGGCAAAACCCAGATGTTTTTTAAAACTTTAAACCTGGTCGCCTGGGAAAGGTTTAAAAACCTTTCCCAGGCCGATCAGGTCAAATCAAGCGATTAAGTCAAAGAAATGCTGTTCAAAGTCCTAAATCGGTTCGCTATTCACGTAATTTCTTTGTCTTTGGAGTGTTGTTCCAAATAAATATGTATTAGGGAAATTTCCCTCTTCAGTACCGACGATTTCGCTTCCGGCGATTGCGATATCTTTCTGCGGGAGGTTGCTTTTTAGACGTATAAGCTCTTATCTACTTACTTACAGTAACTTTATCATATGAGTGCTTTGCCGAAGGTATTGATGGACTTTACGAACATCATGTGGTGCTCAGTTGAAGGTGAGGTTCTTCGCTTCACATTTGAGATTAGAATACGATCAGAAACATTGACAGCAGAATGAACTAGTTAAAATGCTCTTAATGTATACTGACTTGCTTAATTTAAGGCAAATCCTGGAAATTTATGACATGTTTTAGGTTGAATGTGGATTCGTGGACAACCACGCAGCATTCGTTGGTTCTCTTCGTGGACACTTCGCGGCGCCATCCAAAATGCCTCTCCTCGTTGAATAGTTTGCGTAGTTTGCCAAGCTCATTTAGTCTATAAAGCTGCTCTGCAATAAATCAATTAAAATTTCACATAGCGAAATTGGACGATTCGATTGAGGCCTTGAGCTATATAGTGCATTTCTTTTTATTCCAAGCTTTCGTCCATCTGCGGCATTCCCTGACAATGCCGTCGCTTGGAATGAAAAGAAATACAATCGCTCAAGGCCTCGATCGAATTGTCTATTGAACTTGATCCACATGCTCAGCGCTGAAGGACAACTTCAGTATTCCACCAGTCACGTAGCGTTTGCATAGTACATATTAAGCGAACTTTTATGACCGTTGGCTAGTCAAATGGAGACTGACATTGGCCGGTACTGAAATAAGTTCAGCTATCGAATTAAACGTTTCTGTTTACGGGTAAATTACAATTTTAGTCGCATTTTCCCGGAGATGTGTCTCGGCATGTTAATGGCCCAGTACAAATTAACTTCAGCAGAAGTTTGCGTTAGGCTTGTTAGGTTTAATTACACCCACAACTTTGGAAAGAGCATGAATTAATTATTCCTCGCTCTACTTTTTTATTTTGCTAGCTTAACTGAGCGCTCAATCGTTTGATTGACAGTAACATTGAAATCTGCAAAGAGACTTTAGTAATGTTGGAGTGGGCCCTGTAAGTATTCTGCGCGATGGAAACAAAGGGTGATGTATAGTTTTGCCTCGGGCGATGGCCTCTTGTGATAGACTTGTTTTCGCTAGCAATGGGGGGATGTATTTGTATCTACATTCTTTCTTCAGTTGTTTATGACTTGATGATAAGCTTGATACTATTCTTTAGATTTAATTTCCAAGTCAAATTTGTTGAAATTGAATCATAATTTAATTGTCTGCAGTGATTTGCCGTTCGCACAGAAAGTGAACGACCGAAACCGTTTCCGAGTGGTCGACGTGAGAGCTATACAATAACAGCTTCTCTGCGACTGATAAAATGGCCTCCGAGGTTACAGTACCGATCGCGAGAGGAGGGAAGTGTAAGGTAAAATCCCGAAGGAAAAAGACCAGACCTCGTGAAGTGCTTCGTCCGACCGATGAAAAAGCAAATTTTCAAAGGTGTACACGTCTGTTAATAGGTGGAGGTACAGCATTGCTGAAAGAGAAGTTTGATCAGTTATGTCCACCACGTGATCTTCCGAAAGTTTTGGCCGACCCATCAACAAAAGAAAAACTTTTGACGGAAGCAAAGCTAACAAAACCACAATGGGAACGTCTGTACCCCTCTCGGGGTGCTGTTGCTGTATCAGAAGATTTTGATATTTCTCTACTCTTCAAATTGCTGACTACAATAACCAAAATCCCCGCACCCGTCCTTTGCTGGAATAGCAAGCCGCACCATAAAGAGGTCAGCCTGGGAGCAGATCTAGCACGAATCAAATACTATCGCAATAAGGTGTATGCCCACGTGAACCAAGAAATGAGTTTAGAAGAGGATAAATTTCATTACTACTGGGATGAAATCGAAGAACCCCTAACACGAATTGCAGGGTCCATCAGCCGAGAAAAAAAACGAGAATGGAAAAAAGAGATCGAGAACTTTAAAAGTAACCCTCTTACGGCGAATGAAGAGAGGTACGTAGAAGCACTAGAAGGGTGGATTGAAGAGGACACAGAAACGAAGGAGAGACTGAGGAAAGTAGAGGACTCAGTAGAGGCCATAAAGGAAGGGTTAAACGAACTTGAAGAGATGTCCTTGAAGAAACCTAAATGTACAGTTTGTGAAGATGCTGAATGTCGTCAAAAGAACCACAAAGGAGTTGGTAAGTTTCAAGAGGGTCTCAATGGTGGGGGGGGGGGGGGGGGTCGGGGGGGGTCACGGTGATGGTTGACGGTGAAATTTTAGGCCATTTGACGCTTAATTTTTTGGAGTGTCGTTAATAAAACGAACCAAACGCACGAAATTTGGCTGTAATTCTTCATGATGACGTGTTTTTAAAGAACTTTCAATTTATAAAAGCCGAATTGTTTCCACACCGGAAGTCAGTTCTATCACTAACCAGTTTTACTCGCGACTAGAAGTTGAAGGACTTACACAAATGTGTTTTTTTGGCCTATCAAAACTTCTATTCATAAACAACAGAACTTGACCCCAGTTAAGGCAGTTAGTTCTTAGTCAAGGATATCTGAGACATTTGACGGTTAAGTTGGCTTGCTTATTTGACTGTCGACGGTTGATATTTTGGCTATTTTACGGTTGACGGTTAACCCCGCTGAGACCCTCTTTCAAATGCTTTGAAGAAAAAAAACTTGAAATGCCGATTTGACGGTGAATGTATTTTTGAGGTGTTTTGCTTTTGTCTAATGTATAGAGATATATATGTATATTTTTTAATAGCTCAGTTACCAATACGTCTCGACTGCCCGGAAATTGGATCAAAGCGTAAAAGACAAGCCTTTTTAAATCATATTGAAGAAAGATACTTTGCGGTCTATAATCCATCTACCCGTGAAGAATATAACGCGTTTTTTGATTACATGGAAACTACTCGAGAACTGATTATCATCGATGCTGAGGAAGGAAGCTTGATCATCACGGTTGGGTGTAGATCTGTACAAATACTAGAGGGCTTGTGAAATGACTATCGAGAAGGACACCTTGGTGAAATGGTTCAGAAATACCTTGTGACGGATGAGATTCTGAATGAGTTTGGCCTCTCTGAGGTAAAACTTACAACCGACATTTCAGAGGAGGAGTACAGACGTTGTCGGCAAGACTTAGAGTTGTATTCGGGTAAGCTTGTCGTTTCATTTTATAAGAGAAAAAGAGCTCTATCTTAACTTGGCCGATCCTTCTTGTCGATCATTTAGTCTAAGGTCTATAGATTAGCCAAGCAAATAAACATAGTTTTAGTTTCATTTTGGGAGAGTGGCTGAAAACTGGGCCAAAGATTCACCAAGAACCGCTAATTTATTTTGTGGGCCTCGTTTATGCGTTTTATAAGGTAGCAAAGAATTCATAAAAATCTTACCCATACAGAAAGATTACAATCTGTTGGATGAATTTTTGGAACGTTACAGCGGCTTTACGGGCCTAGAGCCACAGTATATTCCACCATCCAAATCTCAGAGAACGGTCATTAATTACTGCGCTGTGACGGGGGGGATTGGTCATATCACGATGAAATTTACCTGATTCACAATAAGACTTTGTGATGTTCTCATGGTTCCCCCTCTAATTGGCACTCAATTTTCTATATTCCCTCTTCTAATTCCCTCTTCAAGTTAGTTCTTCCACAACCTCGAACTGACTATCTCAAGAGAAGTTTTTTGTACCGCGGAGCTCAATTGTGGAACAACTTACCTGTAGACCTAGGACAAGCGCCTTCGCTGACTGATTTCAAATCTAAATTAAATCACCACAGTTTAAAGTAAGATCTTAATTTTAAGTAAATTTTAGACACGGCCTCCATGAAAAGCAGAATTTTTATTTCGGTATTTCTTTTATTTGAACTGTTATTATCAAATTATTATTGTAGTTAGATAGGTTTCTAGTATAGAATTAAATCAACTGATGGAAAAACCGTGTATAGTAAAGTTATCCTATCCTACCCTATCCTTCTGCACTTTTTCAGTAACGACTGATCCCCCTTCGCCTCCACCTTAAGAATTAAGTGAACCCCCCCAAACAACCTCGTGCCAACCTTTCCTAAGCATATGTTGGGGGTGGGGCGATGTGACCGGCCGACGTCGGGGCCTTTTCCCGCCCCATCCCCAAGTAAAGGAAAAGGTCTTGGGAACGAGGTTGCCCCGAATAAATATTCTCCACTCCCTTGAGATAAATAATGACTGGTGAAACCTTGAATTAGGAACATGTACATCTGGGTTTTTTTTTTTCCTGTTGATTTCACCTTTTGAAAAGAAACACTATTTCTCCCTCGATTTCGAGCAAACATTCGGCAAAGAAAACGAAGATTTTTTGAACCGAAGCGTTTGGAAGTCACATCCATAACTTGGGATATTTTTGGATCATGTTTAAAAAATTCAACATGAACGGGACTTCCTCGCCAAACAAACTCGTGTATAAATTTCACCCGAGTGAAATTTGCCATCGTTTCCGAATTGAAATCATATCTTTGGCATTTTCCCTCGGATTCAAAAGCAGTCATAGCATGGCAACCTTATTATCATGACATATTTATGCAGTAAAATGTTGTTCCTCTATGCAAAAAAAATCCTGCCCTTTTCAGTCCCCCGTGTAAAACAGGTAGCCAATGAGGGACATTATGCACTGTGGAAAGTAATTCAACAAAGTAAAGTGAAGAAGGCAAGATTTAGTTCTTATTAACCGAGCGGGAGGTCTGTATGGGAGAATCTTGAGCGAGGTCGCCAGTGCAGACCGAACGCAGTTAGGTTTGTACCAGCGACCGATGTCAAGATTCTCCCATACCGACCGACCTAGCTCTGTTAATAAGATGTTTATTATATGGTTGGGTCTCATATGCCAATTTTTTATATTCTTTGTATCTTTTTTTTTTCTAGACCGGTCTAGATACCGGTCTAGATGCCGGTCTAGATAGGAAAATCTAGACCGCTTTCATTATTGATTTCAGCCAATCAAATTCGGGAATTCGGTAGTTCCCGGTCCTTGTGAGACACAGCCATATAATAGTAATTGATATTACAAATATATAACAATTATCATAAAACATTTCATTGCGACCTCAGCAGGAAAAAACAGCGTAACTACGGTATGAAAGCAAAAGGATTTTTGGAGCGGTAGAACTAAATTTAGGACAAACGTTCAATTGCCTCCACCCTCCACACCCTTGTTCTATTTCGTTTTGATCGGCTTTCCCATGATACGTTTCGAGCCCACTAGCTTCCGCTTTTTACACACACAATGTTTGTGAACATAAAAGAAGCTTACAACTGCAACTGCAGGTCGAAGGAGGAAAATCGAGAGGTAAGTAATTTTATTTAACACTTCTTTTGCACTCAAAAATGCTTAATTCTTCCGGACTCTTTAAGATCTGTTGAGTTTGCAACCGTTTCGAGACCTGTCGAACGAATACAGAATTGTAACAAACAACCTCTAATATGCTTCTATCTTTAAATCTGTATAATCTGCTGGAGAATCGTAGTCTCTTTCGTAGCGCCGTCGCTCTGTCTCAAGAATCAAAGCTTTTTCCATTTCTTGGAAAGTAACTGGTTAGCAAGTCACCTCAATCGAGCTTACGTTGAAAGGTCCCGTTCCAGTTGTAGACATCGATTTATCGAGCCGAGCACATTTCAGTGTGCTCCACAGTTACGGATCAGAGCGGCCAAGGTATCATGTTTGCCATTTTCTGTTGTTGATCAGCCCAAAAGATAAAAAATTAACATTTCGTAGTAAAAACTGTCGTGTCACAAATCATAAATTTGGAAGAGAAATAGCGATTGATTTTAATTCCTATGTGACTGAGTCTGATATAACTCGACCATTTCGTGACTGTGTTTAGTTTTCTTTTTCCGTCACGCAACTTGTTGACAGATCTAAAGAGCTAGTTTCTCGTCATTGACTGCAAAGTTAGTTTTATTAAATGTAGCTAGTCTTAGGATCACAAGTTAAAACTGAAAAAAAGAAGAGCTTAATTGGAGCTAAAATATCCAACCTTGGATTTTGTTTTGCTTTTGTTATATTTCGTACTTGAATAGTTCTTGTCAGATTTGGTTGACCTTCGGTTATGGAAATAAGGATACACAGTAAGTTTTCTAGAGCTCAAACGAAAATTTGCGAAGGTGCTTTAGGACAGCTTAAATTTTAATGATCAACTTTAAACGTGCGGCTAGAATAAATCTTAAAAACGTGATTGACTCAAGGATCTAAGTCACAAAATGTTGTATCATTCGCTCGATCCCCAAAACCTATCTCTAACCTGAAAATAAAACATTTCTTACTTAAGTCGTTTTTATTTTGTGTTATGGCTCACTGATTCGGCAGCCTACGTTTGTCTTGCATTGTTGCCGGAGTAGTCGGGCTTTTTTTTTTCCAGGAATATGCTTCGAGCTCTTTGAATCTCTGTCACTAATAATCGAGCTTTTTCGATCGTTTACTGTTACGGGTACCGGTCGACAGCAGTAACCAGTACACGAAGGCTATCACGGGCATAAATGTTCTTCCCTGTCTTTGTAACGAACTGTTACGTAAAAACCCCTCGAGCCAAGGTTACGAATTATAATCTCGACTGAACTTCATTTAGGCCACCTATGTTTAAGGGGCGGAAGTCATGTTTTTTTTAGGTATATTTGTGTTCTTTCTTTAAGTATAGGCCCAAAACATCCAATTTGTTGAATAGCACTCTCCCTTGCCAGAAATTCGTACCCACAAAACAATCGAAGAAGATTTCTAAGCTACTTAATCAAACGCAATCGTTTTAATCCTGTTCGTTTAACCATTCACATAGATTTAAGCAGAGACCGTCACGTTCGATATTGGCCATTAGGCTTAAATTTCTTTATTCTGTTTCGCAGTTTTGGTCACAGAGGAAAGGAAGAACTTGGTTCTGATCTCTACAATCGTTTGTCCTCTTTAAAATGTCTGCTTCTCCGGACCCAGATGAGGTGCTTCGTTCTTCGAAAGGGAGAGATAATTTTCAACGAATAGCACGGGTCTTGATAAGTGGAGGTACTGTGCTGTTGAGGGAGGTTTTTGACGTTAGGTGTCCTCCAAGTAGTCTTCCCACAATGCTTCAGAATCCAGCCACAGAGAAGCTACTTAAAGCAGCAAAGCTCACCAAACCACAGAGGGACTGCTTGTACCCTTCCCCAGGGGTGTATGGAAAGTCAACAAAATTTGATATAACTCTCCTTTTCCGGCTGCTGAGGACGATATGCGGCCTCACCCCTCCTGCCACGGGCTGGGATGCGCTACCGGCACGTACAGACCACAGCCTTGAAGCCGATTTAGCGAGAATTAAATACTACCGCAATTCGATATACGGTCATGTCAACGAGAACATGGAAATAACTGATGATGAGTTTTTAGTTCTTTGGAGAGAAATCAGCGAGGCTCTGATGAGAATTGCGGGTCAGATCAGCGCTGTCAAGAAAATGGAATGGCAAACCTCTCTTGACAAATTCTTGAAAGATCCCTTTACTAAAGAAGATGAGAGACTTGTGGAGGAATTAAAGGTCTGGTACCAGAATGATACGGAAGTGAAGGAATACATGGACAGGTTGGATTCTTCAGTGAAGCATGTGGAGAAAGCAGTTCACGACGAAGGGCAAGAAGTTCAGTACTTGAGACAAGAGGTCCGAGACGAGGCCCAAGACATTAAAGACCAGCTTAGTGGAAAAGTTAAAGCCACAACTCAAGAAGTGCAGTGCTTGAGAGAAGAATTAAGAGAAAAAACCCACGGCATAAAAGAAAAGCTTCAAGGAATCAAAGATCATTTGAACCAGGGGAGCCGATTGAACTCATCAACTGGAGGTCAGCTTTTTTAATCATTATTTCTCTGTTAAGATTTAGTTAAGTGCACTGAGTCTCTAACTCAATTGTTGCACTGTGTGTCATTGCATTACGGAGCGCCGCAACTCCACATGCACGTATTGCATGGAGTTTGGAGTTAGTTTATGGAGTTTATTATTACTAAGAAATATTTACAAAATGCAAAATATGATGTACCACTGCTCGCAGTTAGCTACAGCTATTCGAGGCGAGCAGTGGATTGACGCATTAAATTACATATCAACATACAAATCATACTAAGTGCAATGGCAATTACAGTACTAAGTAGAATTAATTATTATCATACAATACATTATAATAGGGTTACAGAACTAAGAACTAAGTAGGAATAGTTACAATACTAATTTCAGAACTAAGTATTGAATAAAAATAATTGTAACGTACGCACCAGTAACATTCCTAATGGCTATCCGAACCATATACGTTTATTTCTCGACCAGTGGTTTCTATAACAAAATTAAATTACACTAAAGCTAACAACCGAAAATGAATGACATAAACAAAATAATAAACAATATAAACGCGGCGAAATGAAAACATAAAACACACCTGACGGTTTGGATAATGAAAGAACGCGAGACGCAGCTGAAGGACAAACAACATCAAACTACGTAACATAAAGAAGCTTTACGCGCGAACACTACAATATATATGTTGACGGGAGGGGACTGAACCCCACCACGTGAACGGACCGCTGGCCCCAAATTCGTTTTAACAATAATTATAATACTAGTTTTAGATAATGAAACCAAGAAAACAAAGTAATAGTTACAATACTAATTTCAGATAATGAAATCAAGAAAACAGAGTTTACTGAGATACAAAAGAATAAAAAGAGAGAACAGAATAATGGTAATAATTAAATATTGACCAATATAACATATGGGAAAGACAAAGATTCACAGGAGAATTAAACAGATTACATTAGAAGCTGGAAGGATAACGCAGATTAGTTCAATTTTTACGGCATATTCAGGTCCAGTAGATCAATATACTCAGTTGCCTCCGAGAGTTTCTGAAGGAGCGTATTGTGAATGTTGTGTTTAAATTTCGCTTTCGGCATTTGACGAATTTCAATTGTATTTTAACAGAAGCGGCATAGAATACTTTCAAAGCATAACAAAAGGTCATTGAAGTTTGTTCAAAGTTATTATTTTTCTTTTAGCCAAACGATCAATCCTAGCAATGTGATTTGTTGTTAGTTCCCACAGTTGGCGTAGTTGATGAATATGCTTTTTTTTCCCTAAAAGTTCGACTCAGAGTGCGGATCGACTGTGAAACTGACCCAGAACCTTGTCCATCTGTGGAATCCTCAGTGGCTCTAACCACGCAGGGTACCAAATCGGTTGGCCAAGAGATGACAGTAGCTGGAGTTCAGCGCAAGGCAGCGGACCCTATCAAGTCAACTAATCAACCAGGTGTTGAAGTAACAGGAGTCGTGGACTCGACACCCGTTTCAATCGATCATATACCCAGTACACAACCGGACTTAAATTTAATTGCAACCACCTCAGAGCCTTATCCGTTGGTTGAAACGTCAAGAAGAATGGTTCTCACCACGCAGGGTAACCAATCAGTTGACCACGAGAAGGTAGTATCTGGAGTTAAGCGCAAGGCAGTGGACCCTTTTACATCAACTGGACAATCAACCGCTGAAGGGACTGGAATCATTGAGATGGCAACAGCTCCAAGAGGTGATATACCCAGTTCACAACAAATCTTGAATTTGATTGCTGAGAAGTACCTTAGGAGAACTGATATGTCTGACAAAGACAAGTTAAATGGTTTTGTAAGATATATGGAAGGTGTGCGTAAAGTCATCTTTGTAGAAGCTAAGACTGGAAGCTTGATCATTACAGTGGAATGTAGATCTCTAAAGATACTGGAGGATCTGTGGTACGACTATTGCACAGGGTGCCTAAGTGAAATGGCACAGAAATATCTTGTGACCGAAGAAATTTTGATGACGTTTGGCCTCGATCAAGTGAAACTCTCGACAACTATCGAAGAGGAAGACTATCGAGCTGCCAGACGATATTTCTTGCATGGTTCGGGTGAGTAAGCACAAATAAAAGCTCATAAACAGCGTTCATTAACGTAATAGGATAGGTGCGTACAAGGTTGTCAATAAGAAAATAATGCATTAAAGCAAAGTTTCGCTCGTTATGTTTTACTCACGCATATCGTTCAGAAAACTTGCAAATAAATTCTTCTCTAAATCCAAAAGGGTAACTTTTAACAATTTCATGATTTGAGGTCCATTGATGTGAATGCGTGAAAGAGTGTGATGTGGATGCGTGAAAGTGTGTGATGTGAATGCGTGAAAGTGTGCGATGTGAATGGGGTGAGGACGACCATAGGTATATATTTCGACATTCTTTATAGCCGCAGATCCAATTCCACTACAGAGGGAACCCTGAAATAATTAAAAGCTCCGTCACCAAGGCAGCTTAGGATTACAGAAATAGCTTTTTATAATCCTTTTGCAATTTATGCCTTGCGTGTGTCCCATAAAACTACCAGTGATGTGCTATTTGACACTGTATTCTTGCTATTAATATGTGAAAAAGGTAAAGCTAAAAGAGATGTGATGTGTCATTGGTTGTTGTAGATTCTAAGGCAAATGAAAAAGAAAAAAGGCTTTAATGTTCGTTATGATCCGTACGAGCGCTAAGTGCGCGGAAAATAACTAAGTTCCGATGGTGATAATCATATGTAGAGTAGATAGAGGTGGGTGGGAAAGGAGTGGATTTAGTTGCCAAAATTATTTCTTACCGTTTTTATTGCTTTGTCCAAGCATAGTAAGGGATTACAGAGTAAATTTCTGGTGATGTTATTAGTATAGTTGTTGTTGTTGCAAGCTTAACCCAAGCGATGATTACTTAAACTGAAAAAATTTCTCCATCCGCATTTACGATACTATAAAATGTTTCGTTGTAGCCTAAAATCAAGTTTTGTTCATTCCCTGCATTTAGCTGATGACCCACCTGGTAGGACAATCGATACAGATAATGAACTTGGCTCAGACATGGCATCAAGACGAAATCCTCCCTCAGAATTACTAAGTGAAGGAACAAGCCCAGTCAGTGTATCTGAACCTCAGCTTGAAGAAAATGTAGGATTTCCGCAAAGGTTCTTTATCACTACGAAAAAAGAAGAAAGAAAAATTCCCGAGGTTCCTGCAGTTATCATAGGGTCTTCAGTCCAACACTCTGTTCTTGAAGGTGGCATGATTCCTTCTTGCATGCCAATTTTTGTGAGGACTGTCACTGGAAAGACGGTCTCTCTCCACGTGCAACCCTCATGCACCGTTATGAGTGTGAAAACAAAAATTCAAGACAAAGAAGGAATCCCACTGTACCAGCAACGTTTAATCTTTGCTGGTAAGGTACTTGAAGATGGTCGTAACTTGGGTCACTACAAAATTGGGGAAAAATCCACACTGTACCTGGTTCTCAGAAATCACGTAGCCATGCAAATCTTTGCAAAAACTCTCACTGGAAAGAAGAGCACTCTTAACGTAAACTCATCCGACACCATAAATATTGTGAAAACAAAAATTCAAGAGCAAGAGGGAATCTCATCTGATCAGCAATGTCTACTCTTTGGTGGTAAGCAACTCGAAGACGGCCGCCCTTTGAGCGACTACAACATTACAAATGAATCCACGCTCTACTTGGTTCTAAAAATTCGTGTTAGCATGAAAATCTTTGTAAAGAAGCCCAGTGGAAGTCCAAGCATTCTGAACGTAGACAAATCAGACACTATAGGGAATGTGAAAGTGAAAATACAGGACCAAGAAGGCATCTCAAAAGACCAGCAAAATATTTTCTTTGTCGGCCAGCAACTCGAAGACGACCGTACTTTGGGTGACTACAATATTCAGAATAGTGCGACCTTGCACTTGGTTCTAAGAGGAGCTCACAGTGGCATGAACATTTTCGTCAAGACTCTGACCGGGAAGAATTTGCCTTTGTGCGTAGAACCATCAGATACCATAGAGAAGATGAGAACGAAAATTCAAGAGCAAGAGGGTGTCCCAGTGGATCAACAACGTCTAATATTTGCTGGAAAGCTACTATAAGATGGCCATACTTTGATTGACTATAATATTAAAAAAGAATCAACTATACAATTGCTTCCAAGACTTAGTAGCATGCACATCTTTGTTAGGACTCTCTCCGGAAAGACTTTCAATTTGGAGGTGGAACCTTCAGACTCAATAGCGAATGTGAAACTGAAACTTCAAGAACTAGAAGATATCCCGCTTAGCCAACAACACTTGATTTTTAGGAACCAAGAAATCAGAGACCATCTAACGTTAGAAGACTACAAAGTAACAGGAGCGTCAACGATATATTTGCGACGTAAGGAAGAACCCGACAGAATACTTATCGATGTCAAGTTACCTAATGAAAGGAATATTTATATAGATGCCTCACCAAACGATAATTTGGAGAGTGTGAAAAAAATTATTCAAGAAAGAGAGGGGGTTCCTATCGATCAACAACACCTCAGCTTTGTTGGCGGGAAAGTCTTAGACGACCACCGTCCTTTGAGTGAGCACCACAATCAGACCGAATTAACCTTACGACTGGATGTGAAACAAGAAAATAATGCTTTCCTGATTCATGTAAAGACACGATCTGGAAAAATGAGGATCACAATAGACGCTGTGTCAGGACACACTATTCAGGATGTTAAAAGGAAAATAACAGAAGAGATGGGAATATCAACAAATCGGCTACAACTCATGTTTCACGATCAGGAACTTGATGATGAACTCCGCACTCTGGAAAGCTACCACATCACCAGAGACTCAGCCATTGAGTTGGTTATCCGAAGGACACAAGGCGACCAAATGCACATTTACATGAAAATGCAAAATGGTATTAGAATCGTAATTGATGTATCACCGGATGATAAGATCACAAATTTAAAAAGAAAAATAAAGGACATGCTAGGAACACCGGTTAACAAGCAGCTGATCACTTTTGGTGACACAGAACTCGAAGGTGACAACAAACTGAGTGACTTCCACGTTGAACATGGATCCACACTATCTATGATCACCAGTTCTACGACTCATGATAACTGTATCGTAAGTTAACTAGACTAAGGTCAATAAGAATCAAATGTCGGTATGCAGACCAGATTGATTGAGGACAAAGAAATTTGAAAACTCTAGAAACAACGAAGCCTGTGTCTTTGAATTGGACACACTTTATTTAATTGCCGAGAGCTTGCTGGTAGAACCAGCGATGAATTTTATTGGATCTTGGCTGCACGATAGTGATAGGCGGAACCCTGTGTGTTCGTGGAACATATTTAAAGATAATGCTAAGGATTCCTGAGCCTGCCTGTATTCCAAGCGTTGCATCACCAATCAGTTTTGCATAATTTTTTCGCGTTTAGCTAAGCTAGAATGACTAAAAGCATTCGAGAGGCAGCCTGATAATGTGGCTGATAATTTAATTCGCTGTTGGATAAAATATCTGGTATGTATTCAAAATAATAGTGCATAAAAATGAAGTGGAAGTGTAAATCACAATAAGCATCTACAGACACTAGAAATAGAGATAAAGAAAGAAGAACTTCCGCGTGGTCACACTTAGACCGTTCAGTCATTAGCTTACTTTTTTTATCGATATCTCTTTTCCCAGGATTATGAATAGCAAGAGCTATTTGATAAAACCAAAACCAAGCACCACAGTTTTTTTAGAAACTGACTCCCTTTATTAATGTTGGAATTTTGCATAACTGGCCACATACGTTCCCATTCACCCCATTAAGACTCATGGATACCTGTAGCCTGCAGTATAGGCGTCTTATTAGGGCGGTTAACGTTTAGAAGCGCGTTATGGTTAATCCAACTGGCCATGTTTAATTTGAAGACTCTTTCGTTGTCGTTTACCCCCCTTGGTACAAATTTCTTTCTCTCCTCAGCTTTCCTCTTCCATGTGAATCAAAGATGACGGCCATAATTTTCGCTGCGAAAATACTGTGCACTCGCTCGCCAAAATTACGCCTGCTCTACAGGCTGGGATACCTGTGAACCCGTTTGCAATTTTTCAAATGACACACTCATTCTGCCATCAGTTCTCAAATGTGAAAGTGAACACGAATTGCGTTACTTTTTATTCCCGCTAATTTTGTCAAAACGTATCACGCTGCCTTTCATCATGATCCCAACTGAAATATGCTTTTCTGTGTGTTTGTGTGCGCGAGCGTGTGTGTGTGAATGTGAAATTAGAGAATCAAAAGTGCTCGGATCTCTTCAGAGATTCTTGTAATTTTCCTGGTAACTTCAACCTTAAACAGACAAACAGCGTGACCGCATCATGCTGGTCTCCAGGTGAAGTATTGCATTATGAAAGCAAAAACAGCTGTTGCCAGTGCGGCACCATGTTCTAAACTAAGAAGTTCTCATCGATATTTACATGTTCAGGAGTTTTGGAGAGGTAGAACTGACCAGAGGACAAGGCTCAATCTCCCCCACCCTCCGTGCCCCTATTTTAATTTTTTTGTTCAGCTTTCCCGTGTTACGTTTCGAGCCCACTCACTTCCGCTTATTCCAAGACGAGAAGTTTGCTTAAACGAGAGAACCACACAAATGTAGATCAAAGGAGGAAAATCGAGCGGTAAGTCATTTTATTTAACACTTTTTTTGCAATCAAAAATGCTTTATCCTTCACTAAAAACATTCTTTAAGATTTGTTGAGTTCACAACCTCTGGGAGTGAGGAATTTGTCGAGCGAATACAAAAATTTAATACATAAACAAGTGCTTCAAGAATCATAATCTCCTTCGTACCGCCGTTGTTTGGTCTCGAGAAGCTCTTTAAAAAGTCGTTTATGGTGCTTCGAAAGTGACTGAATAGTAAGTCAGCTCATTGATCGACATATTACTGTTATTTGCGGCCGTAGTTGATAGGTTCGCGGTTCAGTTGTAGTTAGAGAGCGATTTATCGAGCCGAGCACATTTTCTGTGCCCCACAGTTATCATGTTTGCCGTTTTCTGTTGTTGATCAGCCTAAGATATTAAAATTAACGTTTCGTTTTAAATAATTTTGTGTCACAAATCTTAAATTTGGAACAGAAATATCGATTTATATCGCTTCCTAAGTGACTGAGTCTGATTCGACCGTATCGTGGCTGTGCATCGTTTTCTTCTTCCGTCACGCAATCTTCTGACAGATCAAAAAAGCTAGTATTCTCTTGTCTTTAAATACAATGTTAGTTTTCTTAAAAGGAGCTAGTCTTGAGATCACAACTGAAAACAGAAAACTTGGATAGCTTAAAGCGGGACTGTTACGAAAAACGTATCATTTCGTAAAACCTTTTTACAACAATATCTCGAATTTATGCACTTTGAATAACATATGTATTAAATATTAGAAAAATCTAGCCAACGACCGCCGAGAAAATGAAACTTTTCCGTTGCGAAATCGCCCTTCGCCATATTGCTGTTGAATAAATGAGCGGCAGGACACAGCAACGAGTCAAAGCGTAGTGACGTCATCCAATCAAGACAACTCGAAGGCAAGAGAGCTTGCAGGGCAAAATCATTATGTCTTCAAGCGAAAGTGATCGATCATCTAGTTATTGCTCCATTCCCTCGATAGCTTCCCTTGAAAGTGATGTGAACAGTACTTTTCCTGATGAAAGAACCAATGTAATTGAGGAATTTGATTTCCTTTTCCTGTAGGTGATCTTTAAGTCTATTTATTTTGGTCGTCAGCGTGTCGATTGTTTTCTTCCGACTTCGGTTTTCGTCTCCCACAAACTTGCACGCGTCGCAACTCTGGTGGAGGTATAAGTGAGTCTCTTCCTAAAATGACGAAAATGGAGCATTTAATGATATAATTTGACTCTAATACGTTGGAATTCCTTGACTTGGCCATGTGTTGTTTATATGTACTGACACGATCGCGTGTGTTCGCATGCAAAATCTCTCTTGTTTTTACCTGGTAATCTATTGTTTCCTTGGCGGGAAACGAAGCCGCAAGCTCATCTGTTTCGAAATGAGAAACGGCAATCTCAACGGCGGAATTTCCCGTTAACTCCGAAGATACTTCTTGATCCCCAGAAGCATCGTTATTCAAAGAACCAGAATCGGCAATGATTTCAGACCCGTTCGCGAAATCTGACGATGTAGATGTCGGTAGCTGCATGCAGAGATCACATAAGATCAATATTGATAGACATTGGTATTGTTTTATAGAAGACAGCTTATACGTATAATGAGTTAAAATCAAACAGTTGAACATCACAATAACCTTTTTATCAAGTTCACTGTGGATACCATCAGTGACGTTTTATGCCGTGTTCCGCTGTGGATGCACTTCGCGTTCATGGTTTATCTCTATTACAGGATTTGCCAGGCAGAGTGGCATCGCAGTCTTCGAATGAAATATCTCTTTCATAGTCTATATAGATCAATTAATATTATAAATATTATGAACATTTGATAAATACGAAGTTTGAATTTTGCTGGACGGTCACGTCTTTGCATTCTAATAGAGAGACTTAGCAAGAGAACGGGAACGTCAGTTGACAACGGCGCGCGCAGCAAAAATACCGGTAAGAAACTGGGTCGAGAACGGCGTTGTGTTGAAAAGTAGTGATTTAGCAAAGAAAACATCTCGCAAATTTCTGTTCCAGAATATCAACTGATTTTTGTCATAAAGTTACACTTACAGGTACAATTATGGGTAACGAAATGAGTTTTACTAGACATCTCGCGTCGAGTGCACACATGGATGCCTTCGACAAGATTTGCTCCGTACGAAGTTGTTGGGATACCAATTGAGATGGGCTTTTCAATTCCAACTGGACTTGAACAAAATTTCAGAAGGTAGTGTTTGTTTTATTTCTGTATAATCGAACCCATTAAATAAGTTACTGTGAATTTTTTGTAGTTGTCGTCATCTTTTTATGCGTGTTGTCTTCGTGAAACCGGCTTTCGTGTGCTCTGTATTGCGAGTCCTTCGTGAGTTTCCATATCTCAGATCATGGCTAGTGGTGGCTTAGGCTCCGTCCGCAATGCTCTGTTAACAGCCAGCTTCTTTGATATCATCGACGATGATGCATTTGTACTTCTTTATGACGCATACTCCTCAAAACCGATTTTCCCATACTGGAAATCCCCTAGATTCAGTTTAGACGAGTGGAGCGATGTGGAGTGTAAGGGGGAGCTCAGATTTGCAAAGAAAGATCTGCCAGAATTATGTGAATGTTTAGGCATTCCAGAAAAAATTACTTGCGAACAAAGAACCGTTTGTGGTGGAATGGAGGGTCTGTGCATTTTGTTGAAGAGATTGGCATACCCTTGTAGGTACACAGACATGGTACCCCGCTTTGGCAGGAATCCAACAGAGCTCTGCTTAATATTTAACACCATGATCGATTTCATCAATGATAATCGTAACTATCGACTACGCAGCTGGGATCAGTTCTTTTTGCAGCCTGACCAGCTGCACAGTTATGCAGAGGCTGTGCACCGTCTTGGTGCTCCATTGAGTAATTGTTTTGGTTTTATTGATGGAACTGTGCGTGGGATAGCGAGGCCACATGAAAACCAAAGAGTTATGTACAATGGTCACAAGAGAATCCATTCCATAAAATTTCAGGGTGTTGTGATCCCAAATGGATTAATTGCAAACCTTCATGGCCCCTTTGAAGGGAAAAGACACGATAGTACAATACTCCAGCAATCGGGCATTCTGAATGAGGTGCGGAGGGTGGCATTTTATAATGGGGATCCTCTTTGTCTCTATGGGGATCCCGCATATCCTTTGGGCGCACACTTGCCAGCCCCATTCAAAAACATTCAACTCACTCCGCAAATGCTCTTGTACAATACAGCTATGAGTGAAGTAAGAGTTGCAGTTGAGTGGCTTTTTGGTAACATTACAAAATATTTTAAGTTCATTGATTTTAAAAGCCAATTGAAAATTAACTTGAGTTCAGTGGGAAAATTTTGCATTGTTTGTGCCCTTTTGGAAAATGCCTTGACCTGTCTGTATGGGAACATTGTCTCAGAAAAGTTTGAAGTTCAACCACCTTCTTTGCAGGACTACTTCCAATAACTTGACTTTGTCTTATTCTGTAGTAAGGCCTATGGAAGAGTTGCACACTCTATCAGCAGAGGTAACTGGTTATGCATTAGCTGACTATAAAAAGATAAAGAAATAATGTTTCTTCAGTTTAGGTGAGGAGCTCCTTTGCCATGACTGAATATTTCAAACTGAATAAATCAATACCTCAGTACTTTCATTTATTTTTTCAAAACAACTGATCGTGAGCTGCTATAATTTAGAATTATGCATGGTCAAGTCCAAAATCTTACAATAACCTTTTAGTAAGGAACCAGTCAGCTGTCTTGACCAGTCACCTCAATGAAATGATGAAAATTTCTTTGTGTAACTTGTGAATCAGTCATGAATGGTATTCTTGTACTGTAAAATTTGTCAATCTTACAATGTTAAAGAAATTTTTTTTTTTTAATGTATTATTAACTGAAGGCAACTCTGTGCCATTTATTCGATGGAAATTTTTTATATGAATGTTGGGATGTAGAAATTTTCATTGGCATGGCAACACATATTCACTCTTTACTCTTAGTGGAGGATTACAAATTTAAAAAAATTTGTTAGTAATGACATGTAGATTGAGTGATATTTCTCTTTAGCACAGAAAGTGCAACAATTTTTGTCACTGTTTTTTTGCGATTTTTTCAAAAAAGTGTAGATTTTGGTGGCATCACCCATCTTTGTAATTTTAACATTTTTCTTAGTTTTAATCCTTCATTTATGCGGTAGCAGGGTTCATATGAGACCTAGAAACCCCAGAAAGTCATGAAATTAATTTTTATGATTTCACCTCCTGGACCTGGATAGTCATGGGATTTAGGTTTGGCTCCCGGAGAATCGTGGAAAATTAGTCGGCTTTCAATGAGTGCAAAGCGTTTTTGTTTACTCGTCATTCTTGTGTAACATTTATGTAAATATTTGTGCCATTTGGAAGGAACCAATCAGTTCCCTTGCTGACTAAGGTTCACTGGAATTTCTTGAAAAGTCAAAAACCTCAAAAGTGTCCAAACCCTGGCCCCAGGGTAACATTTACAGCCACTGTATCAATGGTACGTAGTATACCAATTACTTTAGCAGGTAAACACATTTTGTACTGATTGTATGAAGTACTCTTTGAGAAAGAAGTTTCAAAGCAGTTGAATCATGTAGCACAGGCACCCATTAAATTATTTTGAATTCAACATTGAAAATTGTTATTTTCCCTTTTTTATTCGCATTACATTTAAATTTACGAAGGCCTGCTGACCAAAACTTTTCTTTCATAAAAATAATTGGCCTTTACCTTTTTTTCAGAAAAAGGTTACATTTCAAACAAAATGTTGTTTCATAATTATACAAAACTCTTAAACTCAAACAATAATAATACATACATGTATTAATTAAAGTTTACTGAAAATTTGTTGATATAATTAATCTCTCTTTGAAAGTTGTTGCGACAAAACTTGCATCATCTGATGCTGTAACATTAGAAATTGTTGTTGTTGCTGATTTTGCTGTTGTTGCTGATGCTGCATTGCTGTAGCATTTTCTGTTGGAAAAATTTCATTTGCTCATTTTGGGCCTGTATCTGCAACATTAACTGTTCATTTTGAGACCTCTGGGCCTCCCTTTCTTCTCTTGTGAATTCTTGCTCTTTCATTTCACGCATGGTGTCTCCCTTTTCTCTTAACCACTCTAATGCCTCTCCTCCTGATCTTCTTCTCTTTTTCTCCCCTTTTCCCTCATCAGCTTCTGTTTCTTTTTGCCTCTTTTTGGTTTGTCCTAGCCTCTCCATGGCTCTTTCCCTCATCTCTACTGCTTTCTTTTTCTCTCCTTCCACTAATTTCTTCTCTTCATCCCTCTGCCCATTTTTCATCTCAGACTCCCTTTCCATTACCACCAACTCCTCCGACAGCTTTTCAACTTCAGTCATTTCTTCATCCCCACCACCACTCTCGCTCTCTTCCTCCCTCACTCTTAAGCGCCACTTCTTGGCCAGAATATTATACCGGTCTCTGACTGACCGTGAAATGACGGGCAGACCCTCTGCCACAAGGTCAGAAGCAACAGCCTGCCATAGTGCTCCTCTCTCTCTGCTTCCCGCTTTATTGTTGACAAAAACCCCTTCAGCTGCCATAGTTCGCAAGAGTTTCATATCTCTTTCTTCAGTCCACACCATGATTGATCTGATAACAATCATAAACAAAAGATTCTTAGAAAAGTGGGCATATAAAAAAACCTACTGTCTTAAGTTGGTATAAAGTTACTTGAACATAAAATAAGCTAAAATGCCAAAATATTTGGCGATGTTACTCCTCTAATCTAAATAAAGTGTCATTCAGAAAAACACATGGCTAATTAACAATTATTCCAGGAGCGCGCGTTGGTTATGAGATGATAGATAGCCAACGAGGCGCATAGCGCCGAGTTGGCTATAATCATCTCATATCCAACAAGCGCGAGTGGAATAATTGTTTTATTAAAAACGCCCCCAAGAAATTATTATTTTGTAAGAAGAAACTGGATTTTTTAGCTCCCTTTTGATTTTAAGCTGACACGTACGCTTACCATATTTGTAGATTATGGTATATTGGCTCATATACCATAATGGCTAAGCCAGTAAAAAGTCTTGAATTGCATTATCCAATGATCCCGTTTTTAATAATTTGCATTATTTTACATTTTCCTTTTCTATCTAGATGCATATTTTTTCGCGTTCGAAATTGCTTGCTAAAAATGTTTACACTTATTTACGAAAACATTAAATTTCATTCTCACTTTTCTTTTGGGCCAGAGCTTTCTGTACTGCTTGCATCCATCGCGGAAACAACGACAACAACAGACTGAAAAAAAATTTGCATCAATTTCAATAAATGAACTGATCAACTTGCTCATGCTGTTTACTAAAATCACATTAGATTTCGCAAGTTTATCTTTCTAAGAGTTGTCAGCGTACCTAAACTGTGTAAGAGACGAACCCACAAAATCGAGAGAAAAAAAACAACAACTGAGATGCGTGACGCTAAGTTTTGATTGATAATCAATTAATAAATTTCGCTCACAGCTGTAAGAAGAAATAGGCCCATGTAGGAGAGCAATTGGACAAAACGCCCTATAAACATTACAATGAGAAACACCTAGCCTGGAAACTTTTATTTGTATAATTCTAAGAGATTCTCTTACCTTTTCAACCGGTTTTATGAATACAAATTTCAGACGTTTTGATCAGGACGGGAAAACCATCGAAATGCCGTCCTAAACATGTAGCGACACCGGCAACGCCATCACCGGAAGTCGTGCGAGACTCGTGTCCAGACTATTCCGCGTGCTCTTCCGTTCTGAAATGACGTTCCCGTCCTCTTGCTAAATCTCACTAATGAATGCGACTAACACCTCCACTTTGACAAACTGTCGAAAAACTATTTAGACAGATTTCCAGAATACTTCACTGCAAGTTACAATAAACCAACGAATAACGAATAGTGAATGAAAGCTTGGAAAATTATACAGTTTATGTGTTTTTTAGATATTTCCTACAGGTGTGGAATAGTTGAGAAAAATTGATTAGAAAAGTCGACTCACCATGCGTGATCCTTCGATGAAGTACTTGAGGTTTTCTCGTGATTATCGCGGCTTTCTCTCAAACTTTTCCAGTTAGTTGGTACTGATCCTGGTAAAAATCTTCTCAATGCCCCTTTTAGATGGCATGTCCTTGAGAAACACGATTCTAAAAAATGCTCAGAAACAACAAACCGGCCTTCGGGATCGAAGTTTTTTCTGTGAAGGCTGACAAAGTTTTTCCACTTCGCGGCAAGGTTTTTGTTAACGGGGGAGTCGTGTAGAGAGATTCCATCTTGTGGATTTGATCTATTGCTGCATCCCTGCACAACACATCGAGGTGAAGGCATTTTGATATGCCAGCTGTAAAATTATAATCGTAAGATTCGAACTTTTCGCGTTTCTTACACTTATAAAACCATCGAAATAACACTCATGGCTTTGACAACTTTATGTCTTGGCTGATTGGATGACGTCACTACCGGTCTCCCCATACCTCCTCGGCCAGATTCAGTACGTTCCAATCGGATTCAACAGCCTCGAAAAAGATCGTCCGAAAAATACTACTTACCGTAGGAATTTAAACTCAAAAATCAATACAGTCATTCCTTAACGTTTTGAGATCCCAAACACAAAATTTCATTGTGATCGGAGAAACTGACGTTTTTCGTCACAGTCCCGCTTTAATTCGGACTAAAATATTCCAACCTTGTATTTTTTTTTTTTTTGCCTTGCTATATTTTGTATTATTATGTTTGACCTCCGGTTATGGAAAAAGGGATTCACAATGAATTTTCTAGGACGCAAAAAAATTGCGAAGGTGTTGTCTTTAGGGTGAGTAGGACAGCCTGAAGGTTAGTGATCTATTCTAAACTTGCAGCAGAAATAGACCTTGAGACGTGATTTACTCGAGGATCTAAGTCACGAAATTTTGCATCATTCGCTTGACCCTCAGAATATATCTCTAACCTGAAAATAGCAAATTTCCTCTGTAGTTTTTTTTATTTCGTGTTATGCCTCACTGGTTGAGTGTATTCTCAGCCAATGAGCAAGCTGAAAGTTTTGTATGCATATTTTTACAAACAGGTATATTTTAGAGGTGTATTGCATCCTCCATAGTCAGCTCTCTGCCAACTATACACATACATTGAAAACCCAAAACTTCGTACATGCCGCCATTATTTAACGGGTAACATTTTTTAGGCACATTTGTATACTTCATTTAGGAGGCCCATACATCAAAGTTTCAGTAGACTACTCTCTCATCAGCGATTCAGACTCTCATAACAACCTAATAAAAGTTCCAAGCTAAATCAAACGCAATTCGTTTTGATCGTGTTCGTATCACTCGATTCACATCGATTTAAGTTGAGACCGTCACGTTTGATATTGGCCATTGGGCTTGAACTTTGTCATCCTATTTTGCAGCTTTGGTCATAGAGGAAAGGGAAAACTTGGCTCTGATCTCTGCAATCATTGTCTCATTTAAAAATGTCTGCCTCTCCGGACCCAGATGGGGTGCTTCGTTCTTCGAAAGGGCGAGATAATTTTCAAAGGATGGCACGGATGTTGATATGTGGAGGTACTGTACTATTGAGGGAGGTTTTTGACACGAGATGTCCACCAAGCAATCTTCCCACAACACTTCAGAATCCAGCCACAGTGAAGCTTCTTAAGGCGGCAAAACTCACCAAACCACAGTGGGACTGCCTATACCCCTCCCCGGGGGTGTATGGAAAGTCTACAGATTTTGATATAACTCTCCTTTTCCGGTTGCTGAGGACAATATGCAGCCTCACCCCTCCTACTGCGGGCTGGGATTGTTTACCTGCAGGTACAGATCACAGCTTTGAAGCCGATTTAGCAAGAATTAAATACTACCGCAATTTGGTATATGGTCATGTGAACGAGAACATGGAAATAACTGATGATGAGTTTTTAGTTTTTTGGAGAGAAATTAGCGAGGCTCTGGTGAGAATTGCGGGTCAATTCAGCCCTTCAAAGGCAACAGAATGGCAGAATGCTATTGATGCATTTTTAGAAGATCCCCTCACTGTGGAAGACAAGAGACATGAGCAGGAATTGCAGCGCTGGTATCAGAACGATACAGAAGTAAAAGAAATCATAGAATCTTCAATGAAACATTTGCAGAAAGAAATCGAATATTTAGGACAAGAAGTTCGAGATGAAGCCCAATGTATTAGAGATCACCTCGGAGGGGAAGTGAAAACCACGACCCAAGAAGTACAGCGCTTAGGACAAGAAGTCCGAGAAGAAGCCCTTAGCATTAAACATCAGCTTGGTGAGAAAGTAGAATCTACAGCCCAAGAAGTGCAGCGCTTGAGCCAAGTGGTAGGAGATGAAGCCCAAGGCATCAAAGATCAATTAAAAATGTGTGGCCGACGCAATTCCTCTGCTGGAGGTCAGACTGTTGATTTTTTTTTCTGCATACCTTTTACTAATAGAGTATTTTTTCTCTAACACATTTCAAATTGTGCACTTATTTTGACAGAAATGGCGTCGTATATTTTTGAAGCGGATAAAAATGTCTATTACTTATACTTACTTGACTGCAGTCGGACAACGCTAACTGATAGTAACAGTCCTTTTCCCCTTTGTTGTAAATGGCTATTCCTTCCATTAAATGACACTTTTTCTTCTAACAGTTAAAATTCGAATGCAGATTGATTGTGAGACCATCCCAGACCCGCGACGAGAGACATCAGGGACAGTGACCATAGCAACTCAGGGTACCCAGGCTGGTGACAAGGAGTTGGCAGTTACTGGAACTTCAGGAAGAACGGCTCTAGACACACAGGATACCCAGGCAGGAAGGCTCGAGAAGGTAGTTACTGGAGTTAAGCGTAAGGCAGAGGAACCTCCTGCCTCCGCTGGTCTACAACTAGCAGGAAAGACAGAAGGCGTCGAAGAGGCAGGTGTTAAAAGCGATGTCGTACCCAACGCACAAGAAGTTATGAATTTCATCGGACTCAAGTATTTCAAGGTGGTTGACCCGACTAAACAAGAGGAACTAAATGGTTTTCTAAAGTATATGACAGATGTGCGCAAAGTTCTAGTCCTGGATGCTCAGACAGGAAGTTTGATATTAACAGTACTCTGTACTTCATTGGAGATACTGGATGCTCTGTGGCACGACTATTGTACAGGTCACCTGAATGACATGGCACAGAAATATCTTGTGACAAAGGACGTTCTGAAGGAGTTTGACCTGACTGAGCTGAAACTGACAACAGCTATTCAGAAGGAGGATTATATGGCTGCACGAAAGTTCTTTGTGCAGGGTTCAGGTGAGTGGGTACAAAGGGCTTCGCAGAGCTGTCTTTAACCGAATAAATAGGGCATTGTCTCTGTCAATACCTTAAAACACGTCAGTGGAGGTTTGTTGGCTATGTTTTTGTTTATGTCTATCAAACCTGTTTACAAATTTCATTCAAGAAATTTAATGGTCAGATCCGGTACTTGTGCTGTACTTCCTGTTAACTTTTTTGTGAATCCGCTGATCAGTGCATAGAGCTTTCGCAGTCGCATCTGTGCCAGAGTCAATTTTTTAGACGGTCGGAAGTATGTGCACTGTGTGTGTCTTTTCACTCTGAGCTGTCGATGGTTTTTAGATGAAAATTTTCGTGTTGAAGATGATAGCTATATTTTCTGAATTGAGTGGCTCACAGCCATTTTGATTACGAAAGTGATCCTATTCCTTTATCTTGCGCCAACCCAAAGTAATAAATATACTATGAAGCCTACATAAAGGTTAAGCCTGTATATGGTTTTTCAAGTTTCTTTGAAAACCAATATAGAAATATATGGATTTTCAGAATTGAACTCTATAGATCTGTTTGAGAAGGATATTCTATTTATCCCGGCCACTTATTTAGGTTACCCCCCCCCCCCCCCACGTAGTTTTGGACAAATTCGCACTGGGAGGAACCAAATCGATAATAACTTACTAAGCCAGCTTGAATATATTTGTGGTTTAAAAAGCTTTCTATGATCAATTACTCAGTAAATTTATTCGGGTTAAGGCGTCGGATGATCAAGCCGAGGTGATTTCTTTTTATAATTATATTTGCTTCCAGATCATGGTATGACAAGTAGCAGCAGTATCTCAATCGGCCCAGAATCGACATCCTGTGAAAAGCTCCACAGTATCACACTAGGAACTCTAAAGAAAGTTTCAATTGGCTTACCGGAGAGTGGACTTCAAAACAGTAAAGGAGTCCCGGACGATATCCGTGATTTCAAGGGGGAATTAGAGGGAGCTCTTCGTCCTAAAACGTTCTCAAGGCTATCACAAGAAATCGGGAAAATCTTTATTGAAACACAAGCTGGAAATACGATCACTTTGGATGGCGCGAATTCCTTAGACACCATAGAGCAAGTAAAATCACGAATTCATGACATAAAGGGAATCTCACCAGAACAGCAACGTCTCATCTATGATGGTAAACAACTTGAAGATGAATGTACTTTGGGTGACTACAATGTTACGAAAGGAGCGCGTTTGTACTTGCGTGTAAGACATCCTGAAGGCATGCAAATCATTGCTAGGATGTTGAATGGTAGGTCTATCTTTTTTGAGGTGAAACCATCGGATCCGGTCAAAATTCTGCGAAAAAAAATTCAAGAGATAGAAGGAATCCCACCGGATGAGCTACGTCTCATACATAATGATCAACAACTTGACGATAAATGTACTTTGGGTGACTACAATGTTAAGCAATACTCGACGGTGGACGTGTGTTCAAGGCTTCGTGGAGGCGGCAGGCCAATCTTTGTGAAAATGCAGAATGGTAGAAGAGTCGCAGTTGGTGTATCACCGGAGGATACCATCACAGATTTAAAAGAGGAAATAAAAGCAATGATAGGAACTCCAGTCAACAAGCAGTTGATCACTTTCGGTGACACAAAACTCGAAGGTGACAAGAAACTGAAAGATTTCGGTGTAGAATATGGATCAACAGTTTTACTGATCACCCGCTCCGACACTCACAAGAAGTGCATCGTACTGTAAATAAATTGCACCAGATTGTTGTGCTTGATTGGAAAAACGAACATGTTTGACAGCTCCATAAAAAAATACTAGACAGACTTTGTCTCAACCTGGGAACAAGTTTGTGATCTACTTGTGATGTTTGAATGAACCTTTTCAGCCCGTTGAGTAGAGCTGACCATGTATATACCGCTGATCACCGACAATTCCTGAGCCTGCATTTAGTTCTAAGATGGCCAATCAGGCTAAGTTAATTTCCTTGCACTTAGCTGAGCTGTTGTGACTGGAGACATTCAGACCATCTTAACATTATCATAGCTTACCCTAAGCAGGAGCTAGTGTCTGAAAGGCTCTCGAAACACAGATCAAAATGGTAGTTTATGAACTTGTTTCTCTTGCCTATATTACGAAGGAATAGGAATATCGCTGTTAAAAAATGGAACTATTTTTCCTTAAGAATTTTCATTTATCGAGAAGCATCTAGATCTTGAAGCATTCAAAAGATGTAGGAATGTACTTTACAATAACCTTTTTACAGAGAGACATTTGTACCGATAACATTTACCTATATTAATTTCTGAGTCTCCAGATATCACCAGGTAATTATGTAACAATCGTTTTGCCTTACGTGACAGCCTTAGTCTCTTTTGCAACCTTTCCACAGGATGTCACACCATTCTTTCTCGCGTGACATGCGAAGAAGGCTGTTACAATTAGTCTTATTTCATAAATTATTCATTAGATTTCCTTATAAACGAGTAACAGTTCGCAGCTGTTTTAAGGCTAAGTTGGAAATTAGCAGAACAGATCTAATCTTTTGAAAAAATTTTAAATTCTCGACAATTTTGGACATTTCAAAAGTTACTGCACAAAATGATATCTCAGAAGGAATTGTAGACGACAACATTGCAGAAATAGATCCATGAGGACACGTCGTTGACGAACATTTAGCAAAATATAGTTGCGGACCATAAGACTCAACAAGTTATTACAGACTGACGATATTAACGATTGAGGCTTTTTCAAGATATGCCTTTATAAATTACGAAATAAGGGAAGATACGTTTTTTTATTGGGGGGGGGGGGGGGATGTGGGCCGGGTCTTCGGAGGGGAGGGCCATTAGTAACTATTTTACAAATTGGGTAGGTTCAAACCTATTTGATACGCAGCCGGGGGGGTCACAGTTTTTTTTTTGGCAAGGAAAAAACTACTCCATGTCGGTTAGTTGACTTTTAATTATTTTTTACCAAACACGCGAAGTGTATAGAAACCTAAAACTTATATATACAAGCAAAGCTACCAGTCCAAATTAATCTACATCATTTTAAACAGATGTTGAAATATTATGTCAAAAAACTATATTGTCCCAACTAACGTAATTGTCTCTCTCGACCCGTGCCCGCTTTCGTCCATATTTTGATTTCGGTAATGTTTCCGCGCGGGGCTCTGGTATAAAATTAGTGTCCGGTGACGATTCGTTACTTGAGCTACTCGGGCTTGAACCGACAACTCGATCTACAACATCACTTTGTGAGTCAGTTTCCACCTCGAAGAGTGATGAGGTCACTTGTTGCTGTACATTTCTGAGTGGGGGCTTCCGAGGTTGTTAACGCCCTATTAAATTGTACAGCAAGCTACCAATGTGCGCTTTTATCATTGCGACTTTTTCAGCTTTCTTCCCGTTGAAGGTGATCTTGTGATGGGAAGTCATCCGGCTCACGGCCATCGGTGGGGGTTGCACTCGAAGAGAGATAATGGAAGTTTGGTAGCTTGCCATAGTCGGGATATGGTTGTCGAGTTGGAAGTGGAGCGCTGGTAGTCTCATCTTTCTCGCCAAATTTACATAGTTTGCCACTTCTCTCTTTACACGACATTCGCCTGTAGTCCATATAAAGCTCACCTTTCTCACAATGGAGGCTCTCCAATTGTTCTAGCTTGGAAAAATACCCATGCCCCGGAACAGAACTCTTTTGATTGTTGGTGACTCCAAGCTACTCTTTCAAGTACTCACGGTTGTAGAAAAATTGATTTTCTGGTCGGTCGACCAAAAATGCTGAAATATACCCCCGTGGCGCTGGGGAGTCGTCAATTTGAAAACACACTTCTTCAGCAACAGCCCAGGCATTTTTTCCATGACTTTACTGCTGTGCACGTCTAGCTCTGACGCTGGAAGAGACTTAACTTCCTCTTCAGAAAGTCCATGTAAAGTCTCGTATATCTGCCATTTAAAACTGCCTCCATCACAGAGAGCATCACCTACACATGCATTGAGCCGCTCTACTTCATTCTGTCCCGAGTCTCTCTCTTGCCTGGTGAATTCTCAAGACCTTTTCATTGCCATACACTCTTGCTCTCTCTAGAATTCGTATTCTGGACTCTGCACTGGACACGCCTACACCTGGACCAGCATCAGTTAGCTCTAGTAAGCGTGGATACACAGGTGGCAGTCTGACGCAGGTGATTCTTCTCAAGACCTCATCACACTGTTCGAGTACGGGACTCAGTACCCTCTGCAACTGTTCACCAGTTACATGTTTCATATCCGTTTCTGCCTTACTGATACAATCTAGGAGGTAATTAGCAACATAGACTATGTTGTCTCCAATCTCCTTCTCAGAGCCTCCAATGTCCTGATTTTCTTCCCAACGTTCCCTTGCACTTGTAAGCTGGTACTTTAAAGAATGCAAGCGCAACTGTTCGTATTCCTTGTAAGGGCATTTGTAAGCCCCGGTCACAGACAGAATATCAATCTCTGTTGTTGAATCCTCGTAATAGAACGTACAGTCATGCATTCGAACACATAAGCCACGAAGTTCCTCCGAGTATTTCCGGTATCTGTGCAGCTCCTCCGGTTCGTGAATACCTGGCTTCTCTCACCTAAGACGCATGCTGTTAGATGCCCAGGTTGATGCATGAGTAGGCACGTAAGCTTTAGGTTCAACAACCACAATACTGTCATCCGTTTTGGTGACCAGTGTAACCTCCTCTTCAACCACTTCTGCCTCTTTGCGGATAAACCTAAACGCAGATGGGGTAACGTACACTGATGCCTCGGGAAAATCATGTACCGGCAAGGATCTAGCTCTGGTCTCATCTGACGGCTGCAGAATAGTTTGCTGCCGGGCTCCTTTAGCTCCCTCGGATGTTTCCAGACGCAAGTATGCCTTATCATCCATGTTGATACAAAGGCTCCCATTGGCATTTCCGCCGGAAAAAAACTCTTCCTTAGCCAGCTGCACTTTTTTTCTCTGATGGTGAGTGCACTCATTTCCACGATCTTCAGTCTTGGGTGGATTTTTGCTACACAATAATCCTTTGCCTAGGTGACGCTTCGCTTGCCTTGACCTCTTATCAGTTGCCCTGGCCCTGGTGGTAATGCTTGAAACTGACTTCAAAAGTCTCTTGCCTTGCTTCAATCGACGGTAATTGGCAATATTTAGAAGATGCCTGCATTTAACTCTGTGATGCGAATAAAGAACAGATTCATGCCTTCTTCCGTGAATGGTCGCTTTGTCTTCAATGCACTTCACTAGCCATTCTTCATCTTCTGAGTCAAGTTCTTGTTTCTGTGCTCCCAACAGAGTCAGAGGAGTAGCGGGCATCCTTTTTAGAATGGCGAGTCGGAAAACAGCCACAATAGCCACAAGTTGCTCCATCTGACCTCATGAAATCCTCGCATTCTCCACAAGCGCATTTCCCTCATTCTTTCTCTCACATATCCTTGCCCATTTTCAAGTTTTCACCGTGCAACGCCACGCAATTAACTGCTTTGTGCGCAGACTAGGCTATGTGAGCAACACTTCCGGTCAGTTATTTTCACTTTCGATTATTTTTGTCTTGGAGGAAGTGGGGGAAGGGTCAGATCCTTTTGTTTAGGCATTTGTGAAGGGTCATTCATTAATCCAATCTGGAAAGTGGGAGTGCCACGACTTTTTTGGCAAAAAATTTCTAAAATATCCCGGCCCACCCCCTCCCCCTAATAAAAAACGTACCTTCCCTAACGGAAAAGACATTTACTACATTTTTGATTACTAGAGATTTTATGAAACAAGTAGAGAAAACAATAAACATCTTTAAAACATGACTTTTTTCCCCGCGTGAAAACAAATGTACCACCGACTACATGCGATTTTTTTCAAATAGACATATTGGCTGAGCGAAGGACTAACGTTCGAAACTCTTCGCTCTGACGAAGGGCTAACGTTTGAAAGGTCAGCTGTATTACAAACTCTATGAAGGCCAAGTTACATTATCAACTCAGCACCCCGCCCCCCCCCCCAGCCCCCCTACGTCCCCAGACGCTGCACCACAGCTTTTCCGGAAACTTAGGCCCGGTTCAGACGCCGAACTTTTCATGAGTCGAACTGAAGTCGAATTTGGGCCGACCCAAGTTAACAAAAAAACGCTTGTTGATTCAGACGCTACGGTGGCCCACAAGCCTACATAAAAAGGGGTCAACTGCATATGAAACACTGCACCCTATATAACATTTTTATTTTATTTGCAGCAACATTTTTTATTTGTATAGGGCACAGTGTTTAATATGCAGTTGACCCTTTTATGTAGTTACCCTTGTGGGCCACCGTAAGACGCTATTCTTTTTAGAGGTACCAGGTACAGTTCCAGTAAAACCAGCCAAACTGCTTGCAAAATACGTTGTAATAATTTATGCATTAGGATCGGCACATGAAAAGTACGGCGTCTTAATCAAAGCTGTTCCAAAGGCGAAATTCTCGGCCAAACCGGGCGGGAAGATTTGAGTTTGCATTAAACTAGCGTCGGGACTCAGTGGTACTGTGCCGTACTGTGTCGTACTGTGTCGTACTTTGTCGTTCTTAGAAGTCTTACAAGTGGTACTGTGTCGTTCTTGAAAGTCTCTGTGATAGTTTTGGTATCGGGGCCTAAAGCATATAGAAAGCACAATTGTCTCTTCAAGATGCCGTAGACAAAGTAACACATGTAAATGACAACATCACAAAGACCACCGTTTCTGAGGTGAAACAACGGCACAGTATAAGGAAACCACAGCGACTAGCGGCCCCGAAGGAACTGTCTCATAAAACTCAAGTCTCACTTCAACGTCTCGAAGAAGGAATGCGCCGCCTGCACAACAGCATAGCTTCAATTGACAACAACTATCTCCAAGATATTGAATTGAGCACATTACTTACGACCGTTATCGAGAATCTACATGCAGTTTCACATTTTAAGCACGAGACCACCGCATTACAGTATTCCCAAAACTTTGGATTAATTACCAAGGAGTCGTTGAAGAGGGTAACGAAATGGGTAGCCAAGTATTTTACTCATGAAAATTCCTACTATCCTGTCCCTCAGACCAGCACGGAGTTTGCAAATGTAAACTTTATGCGACCTCTAATTTCAGTAGAGATGGATCCCGAGGTTGAAAGTGCTATGAAAGAGTTTGTGGAGAAGTATCGTCCCCTGAGGCAAAGGACAGTTCGGGAGGAGACTACCAAGCTTAAGGACAGGGCAGGAGCTTTACCACCGTCCGTATACTCGAAGCAACAAGATTCCAACAAAGTGAACTTGTTGGCGGTTTAGCTCAATGGATAGGGCGCTGGACTGTTCTGCGGGAGGTTGAGGGTACGAGCCCCGGCCGGACTAACACTCAGGGTCTTAAAATAATTGAGGGGCTCCTATTGATACCAGCCTAGTACTGAAAGGGCCACCCTGCTTAAATAAAGATGACTCTGACTTTGAGAAGAATTTGCTATCTTCCTATAACGTCAAGAAATGGTTAGATATTCTAGTCTTCTCGGATAGGGACGAATAAATGGAGGTCCCGTCTCCTGCAGGGTTGGGGGTAGGAGACGTTAATTTCCCACACACGAGATTACTGTGTGATGGATGTCCTCCCCTTGGTGGGATGGGTGGGTTTACTGGGCCTGCAGTGATTGGCGCAAGCTGTTGCAGTGTCCCTGCCTGTCAGCGAATCTTATAAATCAAATCAAATCAAAATCACTAGGTAACAATTAAAACTCGGGAGATCAGTCAGTAGGGTTCAGCAGCGACAAAGGAGCTGTTCAAGCTACTTTGGAAGGTGGGAATGTGACAGATATCACATTTTTTGACGACTGTATCGTTGAAGTGGCAGTTGCTGAGATGCGAACAAATGCAGACGAATATGACACGGACTCAGAAAACGAATTTTCTGACCAAGAGGATGAAGATATTACCTCAATTACGGTTTCTAGATCTGGGCGGCCAGTTCGCGCTCATTTTCGCCAGGATTTCTAAGGTATGCTTTCTCTAATGACCTAGTTGAAAAGTAGACAAAAGAACGTTCCTTTCCGATCATTTCATCGGGGCCGACTGCAATCGAAGCTTTGTAAAACAAACATAAATCCAATATATTGTGCTAGAGGACTTTTCATAAGTTTGTTTTCTTACTGATGACCTTTTTTTCCAACATTTTGACCCGTTAAGTGGTTGCAAAGGAATGTTGCGCACGGGAAAACAGAAGTTTGTGTTCAGAAGAGTCGTGACTGACTGAAAGTCATTTGAAAAATCTTATTTCATTCCAGAACTAAGAAAAAGCAGTTCTTAAAGTATCAGTTTTCGACTAAATTTTCGAGTTTACGCTATATGTTCTTTTCAGCCAAAATCATAGGGTCGGAAAGTAATAGTTAACTTGCCATGTTAATCATTAACAGTCATTTAACTGAAAACTGACAAATGGCCGAAAATTGAACTGACAACTGATAAATGGCCGAAATTTTAGCTGACAACTGACATTCGTGCCCCCCTATCCAGACCGTCCACTAACAATCATTGCAGTTAGATATTTTTTTACTATTCTCATATTTATCCATATCTTATTTATGGTTGTGCACTCTGAGGAAATAATTATGATGCTTCACTTTCTAAAGTGTGGAGGCACGCTGGCCTCATAGTTAGTATGCTCAACTTTAGATCGAGTGGTCCAGGTACGAGCCTTGGCTGAGACATTGTGTTGTATACTAAGGCAAGACTCTTTACTCTCACAGTGCCTCTCTTCACTCAGGTGTCTAAATGGATACCGGCAAATTTAATGCTGGGGGTAACCCTGCGATGGACTAGCATCCCATCCATGGGGGAGGGGAAATACTCCTGGTCACTTCATGCTATGGAAACCAGATTTAAGGGGTAGCTGGATAGGCCACTTGGCTTATATACAGACTTACTTTCTAAATCAGATACGATGAATATATGAAGTTCATATATTTTGAACTGCGGTTATAGATACGTTTGATGCACGATCCTCGCAGTGGAGAGCGCTATTTATGCAAAAGCGAAAATCAGACCTGAAAAAAATCAGGCCTGTACGGGATTCGAACCACTGACCTCTGCGATACTAGTGCAGCGCTCTATCAATTGAGCTAACAAGCTCAATTGGTAGGGTTTATTACAATCAACTTAACAGCCTGCTTCAATTGGTAGAGCGCTGTACTAGTATCGCAGAGGTCAATGGTTCCAATCCAGTACAGGCCTGATTTTTTTCAGGTCTGATTTTCGCTATTGCATAAATAGCGCTCTCTACTGCGAGGATCGTGCATCATACTTACTTTCTAAAGTAGTAAAAGTAACAAAACAAAGCAGTTTGCATAATAAATCATGTTTCGCTAATGGAATCAATTACTCCTCATTATACTGCTTTGGGACTTTTGAAATTTCCTGACATTGTAAAACTCAATACATCTTTACTTCTTTCTGAACTATTTTAATGCTGATAAAGATTTAAAATTGAATGTCTTGTTGGAGTCCGAGCTACATGACTATGACACTGAAAGTGTATTCTTCAACCTTCTGTCAATTCCTTCTTCTCGAACAAATCTCAGAAAATTGAGTCCAGTAATTATAGGTGTAGTGGAGTCTCAATTTAACGAAGTGCCAAGAGACTAGGGAAATTGGTTTGTTATATGGAGGTATGGTTTTGTTATTGCGGGGAAGAGACGACAACACATAGACCCAACTCAACCATTTAAAGGGGAACTGAAGCCTAAAAATGAACCATTTTTAAATTGCAGCTTATAGTTCAAATAGCAATGTTCGAGGGTTTTTTTCAGTCTTTGGGCCCAACTTCGCCTCGAAAAAATAGTTTAAAGTGGTGTTTTGGCCTCGTGGTACGGCGGCTCAGAAAAGCGATGTCAGCGGTCATTTTAGCTCGCTCTGACGTCACTGGTGGGAAGAAAGATAATAAACCCGTACTCCTCCTACAGAAATTTGGTTTGCTTATGGAGTTATCGAAGTTGTGTGACTTGTAATGGGCCTAACTACGAAAACGAAATAGTAACAGTTGTCTTTCTTAAGTTGGTTCCCACCAATGACGTCTTAAACGACCGCTGCTGACCTATTTTGAGCCGACGGTCTTACAGTCCCAAAAGCGAGAAAAAGGCAACTTCAAATCGAATTTTCTCGGAAAAAGCAAGAAGTGAACGAAATTGAATATTGACACTTTATTTTACTCCTCTAAAGCTAACTAGAAATGAATGCAAACAATATACCAATTTAAGGCCTCAGTTCCCCTTTAACTCTACTTCGTGGTTTCTCTACATCCCATAATACTATGGACTAGTGCCAATCTCCTAACAGGTTAATAATTGTTGTTATTTTTTTATTATTATTTGTATGTGTGTGTGCGTGCGTGTGTGTGTGGTGTGACGTTGTGTGTAATGTCTACATAGCCCATAATTGTTTAGATCGCTATTCCCTGTACACACCGTTCTTTTGTTCACATCCAATTAGCTGTAAATTGTACTAAAAAATTATTATTCATAGTGTGTGTGAGTTGTATTTAGAAAGCCGATAGGACGCGAAACGGTTGCATGGTCATAATTTTTTTTCATGCAGAATACGAAAACCAAATGAGGAAACAGGACAGGTCTGCACATAGCTACAGCACCGGAAACTAAACGGGTGAACAAAATTTTAACAATTGCAACTGGCTTGTCAAATGTCATGATGAAAAGGGGGTGTTAGTTGCAGTTCCGAGATTAAATACAAACAAAGGTGATAGAGTACATTAGAATAATAAGTGTTTCGTTGTCATTGGTGTTTGACGTATCAGTGCGTGCGGTATATGTTTAAATAAATACTTTTGCACGTATTGAGTCCGACTGCTTAACTTCGGTTTTCGTTCACGAATAAATAGGATTTCATGTATAAGACAGTTCAGTTTTCCTCGGCATTTTCTTAAGAAAGGAAACCATTTCGGCTAGCGCAGTGAACGCTACCCCATGGACTTCCTACATATGCTTGCTAATGACCGAGGCTTTATGCCCCTGTATGCATTGGTGAAGATGGCGTGTGGTGTAACCGATAAAATCCGCATCGCACGACCTTTACTTTATTTAAATACTAAAATTGCTAATCGAGACGCCCAATCAAAAATTCTTCCATTGAAAATTGCCTCACTTTTTGTCAGTCTCTACTTAAGTAATAAAATTGCAAATCAAGACGGTTAATCAAAAAATTTCTCTAAATGCCTGATATTTTGTCTTTCGTTAAAGTGCGCCTTTCATTCACCGAGAAAGAGCGCGGAAATTCCCTTTCTTTTGTGTCTGATTGGTCAAACTGATGATGACCGTGAACAGTGTGTGCCGAGTATCATACAACAGAGCACTACTGTATAGTACTGCACTGTTGGTATGTATCGCATTTGTCTTTGGTTAGGTGTTGACAATTGTTCGTTATATCGGGCTATCCGTATATGTTTGGGCTTCTGGATTGTGTTCGTTATAACGAAGATTTCATTGTATCGAGGTTCTGTGGCATACATTTTACTGTAACTTTAGCCGGGCTGAAAATTATCGTTCGTTATATCGAGGACTTTGTTATATAGAGGTTTGTTAAATGGAAGTTCCACTGTGGGTATATATTGAACAATATTCCTCAATCTAATGGAGAAAAATCAACTAAACAAATATTAAAAAGCACTTTCACATTGCATTGTAAATGAATATTTATTATTAATTTGCTTCCTCTTCTTTCTTCCTCTTTGATCTAAGCTGTTGTAGTTAAATCCATTCAAGTGAATAACTTTTATTATTTGTAGTACAGAATTAGAATTGCCAAGTAGTATCTTCTTACAGGTTTAAACAAACGCATCAAAATTGTTGAAAAGCAATTCCTTGCCAGCAAAATCATATCAACTTTGGGTTGCAGCTCTAAGGTAAGGAAGGTCCGGTGACTGATACTGTCATCTTTTACCCTCTTTTTGAAATGTCTGCCTCTCCGGACCCAGATGAGCTGCTTCGTTCTTCGAAGGGACGCGATAATTTTCAATGCATGGCACGGGTCTTGATAAGTGGAGGTACTGTGCTATTGAGGGAGGTTTTTGACGTCAGATGTCCACCACCTAATCTTCCCACAATACTTCAGAATTCAACCGCAGAGAAGCTGCTTAAGGCAGCAAAGCTCACTAAAACACAGTGGGACTGCCTGTACCCTTCCCCAGGGATGTATGGAGAGTCGACAGATTTTGATATAACTCTCCTTTTCCGGTTGCTGAGGACAATATGCGGTCTCACCCCTCCTGCCTGGGATGCGCTACTGGCAAGTACAGACCACAGCTTTGAAGCCGATTTAGCGAGAATTAAATACTACCGCAATTCGATATACGGTCATGTCAACGAAAACATGGAAATAGCTGATGATGAGTTTTTAGTTCTTTGGAGAGAAATCAGCAAGGCTCTGGTGAGAATTGCGGGTCAAATCAGCCCTGTAAAGAAAAGGGAATGGCAAAACTCTCTTGATAAATTCTTGAAAGATCCCTGTACTAAAGAAGATGAGCGACTGGTGCAGGAATTACAGTTCTGGTACCAGAATGATACGGTGGTGAAGGAATACATGGACAAGTTTGATTCTTCGGTGAAGCATATGGAGAAAGCAGTTCATGACAAAGGCCAAGATATCAAAGGAGAGGTGAAGAGTAATAGAAAGAAGTTCAGTGCTTGAGACAAGAAGTTGGAGACGAGGCCCAAGGCATCAAAGATCAGCTTCGAGGAGAAGTTAAAGCCACAACTCAGGAAGTAGAGTACTTGAGACAAGAGGTTAGAGTTGTTGGAGGGGAAGTAAACACTGTCCATGAAGAAGTCGATTGCTTAAGACAAAAAGTAAGAGACGAAGCACAGAGTTTTAGAGATCAGCTTGGTGGAACAGTTAAAGCCACAACTCAAGAAGTGCAGCGCCTGAGAGAAGAAGTTCGAGAAGTTGAAGGGGAAGTAAAAACCGCATTTGACTGAAGAAGTAAAAACCGCATTTGACTGAAGAAGTCTTTGGCGTAAGACAAGATTTCAGAGACGAAGCTCAAGGGATTAAAGATCAGCTTGGAGGAGAAGTTAAGGCCACAACTCAACAAATGTACTGCTTAAGACAAGAGCTTCGAGAGGAAACCCAAGGAATCAGAGATCAGTTGAACCAGGAAAGCCGACTCTGCTCCTCAGCTGGAGGCCAGCTTTTTTATTATTATTTTATTATTATTTATCTATCAATTTTTTTAGGGGGTTCAATTAAGAGTATCGAGTCTTTAACCCAACCACTGCACTGTAAGTTATCGCATTACGGTGGTAGGGAATACTCTTAAAGCATGACAAAGATTCGCTGAAGTGTCCTGAAAATTATATGATTTTAGCTAAAGAACCACTCTCAACAGTAGCTATTTGTAGCATTGTTAGTAACTAGTTGCCGCAGTTTATGATACTGTTCCCCTAACAGTTCTACTTAGAGTGCGGATTGACTGTGAAACCGACCCAGAGCCTTGTCATCTAGTTGAAACCTCAGGAACAATGGCTCTAACCACACAGGGTAACCAGTTGGTTGGCCAAGAACTGGCAGTAACTGGAGTTCAACGTAATGTAGAAGACCCTATCAGATCTAATTAATTAATTAATTAATTTAATCAATGAACTGTAACAGGAGTCATTGACTCGACAACAGCTTCAAGTGGTCAAATACCCAGTGCACAACAGGTCTTGAATTTAATTGCAGCCAAATACCTTAACAGAACTGACATGTCTGACGTAGAGAAGTTAAATGGTTTTGTAAATTACATGGAAGATGTGCGAAAGGTTATCTTGGTGGAGACTAGGAGGGGAAGCTTGATCATCACAGTTAAATGTGGATCTCTGAAGATACTTGACAGTCTTTGGTGTGACTATTCTTCAGGATACCTGGATAAAATGGCACAAAAATTATTTTGTGACCGAGGACATTCTGAAGACGATTGGCCTCCGTCAAGCGAGACTCTCGACATTCATCGAGGAGAAAGATTATAGAGCTGCACGAAAAAAATTCTCGGATAGTCCAGGTGAGTAGGTTCAAAGCTCTCCTGGACATCGCCTTCACTGAACCGAGAAGGACATTTTGTAGAGGTTTCGTAGTTAGTAGACGAACTAGCGCAGAGTCCTGCTGATTATTTTTAAAGTCCTCTATCTTTGTCCAAATTCTACCAACATATTCCGTCGCGAGATTCACATTTCACCGTCTGTGTTTTCATGACTGTGATTTAATGACGCTATGCTATCACACTCCCCACTGAGGATGAGGGAGGGAAAACCCCGGGATATTTGGACATTTCCATGGAAACTACGCAGGTTTATCTCTCTACACTCATAAATGACACTGTAAATGCTAAGCGAGTGCTATAAAGTTGTGAGGGTTTGTTCGTTAGCTGCTATGGTGTGTATTAATCTTTAAATTACTTTCTTTCAACCAGAAACTAAAGTTAAATAAGGTAATCAAGATAGAGTATGAAAGGATGCAATCTGACATTAAATGAAGAAGGAAAAATCGGAAAAGTCTGTCACTTTTTAGTAACAAGATTAGAACCAAACGTGATTTAAGGAGCTAAATATTTGTGTTTTGTTGAAACCATTATTACGCGGATGGAGAAACACATACGTGAATAGTTATTAGCTCAAAGAGCTGACGCTGTTCTTAGATCAGGCCAATCGGTGCAAACTTCCTTAGAATCCGAATTCGCGCGCAGAGCAGTTGTCTTTTAGGACGCAGAGAAGCAATTTCCGTAAATACCAACGCCTAAAAAGCATTTAGGCGTTGCTAATTTTAATGTCATTTTTTGTAAACAGCTTTTGGCACCTCGCATTTGCCGCTGGGGAAGAACTTTACCGCAACGGTGGCAATAGACTTTGGTACAACCTACAGTGGGTTCGTTTTTTCACTCGACAAAGACGACGGCGAAGATGCCATTGTTCTGAACAGACAGTGGGAGGACGAACTGGCTCATCGAACCAACAAGACCCCAACATGTCTGCTTCTTAAACCAGATACGTCTTTTGACTCGTTTGGATACGAAGACGAAGAACGCTACGCGAATCTGAAGAATATTTCCATAGAGGAAAAAGAATACATGTTTTTCCGGAGTTTTAAAATGGTTTTACAAAATGACGCAGTAAGAAGCCTTTTAAAGTATATCACATTTATCAATTATTGTTACTTTTATTACTTTCAATATTATTATTATTATCATTATCTGATATTTTCATTATATTTAAATATTTTTTTATACGTTTCGTTTATTTCTTTATTTATCCGTTTGTTAGTTTATTGAAGCCTTTCCAGTAGTTTTTTTGACGTGGAATATTGGGCATGTCTCTTATTAAGAATGATTATTGTAATAACAGTTTGAAGGTAAAATTATTCCCGGTTTCTAGAAGCTGATTTCTAGAATAGCTCTGTTTGAAGAATGGAGTATTATCGCCTGGTAGAACGAGCTACTGATAAGCACTCATTTTTCGCTGACCCAGAGATGCAATTTTATTCAATCACAAAAGTAGCCGACCTGGCATAACAACATAATTTGTGGATGTGTAAAGATAGACACTTTGTAAGTAAATGGATATCTCCTGTTTTCTTTCTTATTATTCTTAGGACCTAGACCCGGACACCAAGATTGCCGCAGCAAATGGAAAACTCTTGAAAGCAAAGCAGTTGTTTGCACATTGTATCCGGTTTCTCAAAGAAGAGGCACTTAAGGGAATTCGGGAACGTACTGGAGATGATGTTTATGGAGCGAAGGAAACTCAGTGGGTTCTGGCTGTACCCGCCATATGGACTCCGAAAGCAAGGCAGTTTACGCGGGAAGCAGTATATGAGGTATTTGATGAAATGAAATAAGCCATGTTCTAGGAAATTGGGGCACTCCGCGACACATGATGAAGTTTGACGCAAAGTGATAACAGTTATAGTTGGATCACGGTACTGTCTATTCCCGAGAGATCCTTTCATCCATCGATCTGTTGGTGTTTTGAACCCCATGGTCTCTCCTAGTATTCTGTAAAAACTCATTTGAGCATAGGGAGTCTAATATCAATGACAAAAAAACGTACTAGGTTAAACACCTGAGTAATGGTGATTAAATAACTTGATCATAGTACACACCGCTTCATTGATAAATTTAAATTTCAACATATGATCCATTGAAAGATGTTAGACTTCTCTAACTATTCGCTCAAGCATCGCAAAAGTTAAACCTATGAGACAAATTTTTGCAGTATTCTGTAAAAACTCATTTTAGCAGATATACCAGCATAGGGAGTCTAATATCAATGAAAAAAGAAATTTTAGGTTAAACAAAAATAATAGTGATCAAATAACTTGTTCATAGAGCACACCGCTTTATTGATAAACTTAAATTTCAACATATGATTGACTGAGAGATGTTAGACTTCTCCAAATATTCGCTGAAGCATCGCAAAAGCTAAACATATGTGACATATATTTTTGCAGGCTGGGCTTGGATCATGTAACAATCCAGAGCAGTTGTTAATTGCCGTCGAATCTGAAGCTGCAGCATTGTACTACACGGATGCTGAAGATCTAGAGAGGCTTCGTGGTGCACATTATATTGTTGTCAACATAGGAGGTAACTGCTTTCTTAGAATATGGATTTCCATAGTTTACAATTAGCTGAATGTTCCTGGAAAGAGTATCTAAATTCACGTAAACCCGAACAAATATTCGAGCAGTTGATTTAACTGTATAGGACTTGTTTGTATATTTCTCGTAGTTCTAAGCACGAGTGCTTATGTTTCAAACGCGAAAGCAACGATGAATGTCAATAGTTTCAACAAAACATAGGAAGAGGCTCCTCAGTCAGAAAATCGTACCAGCTGCAGTGGCTACCCAGGGCAAAAAGAAAGAGTTGTTTTAAAATCGTACCAGCTGCAGTGGCTACCCAGGGCAAAAAGAAAGAGTTGTTTTAAAATCGTACCAGCTGCAGTGGCTACCCAGGGCAAAAAGAAAGAGTTGTTTTAAAATCGTACCAGCTGCAGTGGCTACCCAGGGCAAAAAGAAAGAGTTGTTTTAAAATCGTACCAGCTGCAGTGGCTACCCAGGGCAAAAAGAAAGAGTTGTTTTAAAATCGTACCAGCTGCAGTGGCTACCCAGGGCAAAAAGAAAGAGTTGTTTTAAAATCGTACCAGCTGCAGTGGCTACCCAGGGCAAAAAGAAAGAGTTGTTTTAAAATCGTACCAGCTGCAGTGGCTACCCAGGGCAAAAAGAAAGAGTTGTTTTGAAATCGTACCAGCTGCAGTGGCTACCCAGGGCAAAAAGAAAGAGTTGTTGTAAATGGGAGCACGCAAATAGCATATTGTCCACAGATAGTTGTAACAGTAATAACTATCTGTCGAAAACATGGAATGTTATATTTATGATACCATGCAACAAAAACACGTTTCAGTTAAATTCGATGTAATTTTCGAGCGTTTGGTTCGCTCGCATCAGCAGACGTACAAAGGAAACGTAAGTAAACATGTTCAACGAAATCACTTTGCATGGATAAGGGATATTTCCTATGGAAACCTTACCACCCCGTTATTCACAAGGTAACGAAACCTTGTCTGCGAATATTTAGTTCAGAAACTCGATGAAATTACTTTTTGAGTAAATTCTCCAAATTTCGTTTCATTCTCAGGGGGCACTTTTGATGTGACGGTACATGAAAAGCAAGATGATGATACCATAAATGTACTATACAAAAGGCACAGGAGGACCCTATGGGGGCATTAAAGTGAATCAAGAGTTTAAAAGCCTTTTAGACAAAATATTTGGTGCGCAGAAACTCAGTGAATATCGCAAACAGTATCCTTCCGATTGGACAAGCTTGATGAACGATTTTGAAATAAAGAAGTGGGGCCGCCGGGTCGTCGAGCAGCAAGCAACAACAATTCGCCTGCCATGCAGTTTTTTGACCTTGATCAATGATGATGTTAAAATGACTCTAAAACGCCATGCGGATGGAGAAATCAAAATTCGTAACAATGACAATCTGTGCTTAGATTCAATAGTTATGAGGAAGCTGTTTCAGCCGGTGTTGGGAGCCATAAAAGCTCACTTGAAGGCGCTCCTCGACGAGCCAAGGCTTTCGAAAGTCACTGTGATGCTCCTTGTGGGAGAATTTGCAAATTCTCTGCTTCTTCAGGAAGGATTTAAGAAAGAGTTTTCCAGCAGGTGCAATGTGGTGTATCCTTGGTATGGCGATATAGCTATTGTGCAAGGTGCCGTCCTGTTTGGCAAGAATCCAGACAAAATAACTAGTTGGAACTTTAGGGGGAAATACCTGGACAAACCACAAAGAGTAGGAGGCACTAAGCGTGTGGAATCTCATAAACCTCTTTTTAAATAGGCTTCTTTTTTGCGGTTACAACTTCGACGGCAGCTACTAAAATTACTGAAAAGCTACTTGTTTCTAGGTACGGTTGAGTTTTCTAACCTCAGGTTTTAACGATCATCTGTCAAAGCAAATGTAACGAAGTAACGAGAGTCACTACATCTCCGTAATGTCGAATACATTAACATAGGAAGTGATGTTAAAGAACGAAAAAAGCAAGGAAAGCTAAAACAAACAAACAAACAAACAAAAACGAAAACAAGAAAACAGGTACTCGTAGACATTCAGATCAACCTTACGCTAGTAACCAACCAAAAAATTTCGAATAGTTAAGATGACCAAAAAAGAGTTATTCATAAGGTTTTGTCTTGAATTAGTAACAGTTTACAGCTATGCAAGGTTGAGTAGCACGTTGGCGATACAGATCTAATCGCGGACTACTGTCTACGAATTCATGTTTTCAAAGTTCTAAGTTTTAAAATCGTTTGTCAAAACTACGCCCATTTACTGTGAAAACTGCCCTAAGAAACACACCATAGACAAACAAACCACAGAAAATTGTCACAAACAACTTTATTCGACTTTGTGGCAATTTTTAATCGTATAGGTAGAGAAAGTGATTTGTATTTCCGTTTGAACGGACTTGATAATTAATCCAAAGGCCTCGAAAGTAACGATTGTGTTCTAGGTAAGTCCATGTTATCAATAAATCTGAAAGAAGTGTGTGAAGTTCTGGTCCTGGATTTTCAGACAGGAAGTTTGATATTAACAGTACTATGTACTTCACTGGAGATACTGGACATCCTGTGGTATGACTATGGCACAGGTCACCTAAATGACATAGCACAGAAATATCTTGTGACAAAGCACGTTCTTAAGGAGTTTGGCTTGACTGAGCTGAAAATGACAACAACTATTCAGATAGAGGATTACATGCCTACACGAACTTTCTTTGTGGAGGGTTCAGGTAAGCACTTACAAAGTGCTTCAGAGAGCTGTCTTTAATCGAATAAATGGGGCTTTGTTTTTGTCAAGCCTTTGAACACGTCAGCAGAGGTTTGTTTTTTATGTTTTTTATGCCCCTTATACCTATTTACAAATTTTATTCAAGAAATTTAAAGTCAGATCTGATAGTTGCGCTGTCTTTATTTCGTTGAGAGTTGGGGGTTGAGGAAAGAGGGGGCGAAGCTGCGGTGGCATCACGACATTTTGACATTTTTACTCAGAAAATGACGTCATTTTATGAGTTTCGGTAGGATCACTTCTTATTAATTTTTTTGGTGAATCTGCTGATCAGTGCATAAGGCTTTCGCAATCGCTTGCTTGCTTAAGTCGAGCCTTTTGACGGTCGGAAGTATGTGTACCTTCCTTTTTTTAGATTTAACTTTAAGCTCTCACCAGTCTTTAGATGAAAATTCGCGGAAAGTGATCCAATTCCTTTATCTTGGGCCAGCCCGAAGAAGTAAATATAGAATCGACCCTATATACGGGTTGAGAAAATTAATAGTGTTCTTTGAATTTCCAGCAGAGAAATATATGGACATCGATTTTCAGAAATGAACATCTATATATCTGTGTGACCCGGGCACTCAATTAGTTTACCCTCTCCTCATAATTTTGGAAAAAATTCTTGGTTTCGTGATAAACCTTGAAATGAATTGTTTTCACTGACTCCTTTATTTCCTTTATCTTTTTCTCTTCTTTTTCCTCTAAACGCAACAACCGACTGCACCTTCCTATATAGTTCCCCACAATCTTTCTAGAAGATTCTACAGATTGACAACACGACTATTTTTAGTAACATTACGTCATAGAATTTTCCAGAATTGACGGTAAACAAGTCGAGTTTCTATAAATAGACGTCACGTACTCATGTCGAAACCACTAGAACTTTCCTAAAGGACTACTTAAGAATGTTCTGGAAATCATAGGATAATCTATAAACGTGCTAAATAACATGTCTTCTGTCCAATTCTTACTGGGAGGAACTAAAGCGAAAAATAACTTACGAAGACAGCTTAAATATATTTGTTATTGATAAAGCTTTCGATTCTATTATCAATCACTCGGTCAATTTAGGCGGGTTAAGGTGTCTCATATGATATTACCTGCTATATCAGCTCTAATCTTTGAACCAATCCGATATAGTTTCTTTTAATATTTGCTTTCAGATCATGGTCCACTTGGTATGACAAGTAGCAACATTATCTCAATGGGCTCAGAATCGACATCCTTGATTTCAAGACTTTGTAGCGGCATGGAAGTCTATGTAAGACTCTTACTGGTAAGACTGTCTCTTTAGAAGTGGACCCATCAGATTCGATCGAGATTTCAACGGGGCGGATGACAAAAATTAAAAAAAAAGAAGGAATCTCACCGGATCAACAAGGTCTCATCTTTGCTGGTAATAACCTCAGAAAGATGGCTTTACTCTGGGTGACTACACATGATATTATTGAAGAAGCGAGTTTACATGTGTTTTTAAAACTTCGTGGTGGCCTGAAAATCTATGTTAAGACTCCTATAGGTACAACTATCAGTTTAAGAGCGAAACCATCAGACTTGATCGAGGTTGTGAAAACAAAAGTTCAAGACCAAGAAGGAATCCCCCGGATTGCGGCAAGTTCTCATCCTTGCTGGTAAAGAACTTAAAGATGGTCTTGGTTCTGATGACTACAATATTAAAGGAGGAGACACTTAAAACTTAGTTCATTAACTTGTTTCTCTTGCCTATATTAGGAAGATGAAGGAACATCGCTCTTGAAATAGAACCATCTTTCCCTAATAACTTTGATTTATCGAAAGGCATCAGAATCTTGAAGTATGTAAAAAGATGTAAGAATTTAAATTATGATAGTCTTTTCCGTCTCTGCAACATATATCAAATTGACCACTTATCTGTACAAGACATTGTTTCCGGATTTGCGACAGTTTTAAGTATTTCCTTCTTTCTAATACTAGATTTGTAACACAAAAATTGAAACAAAACCTTAGTTTTCGCGCTTGAAAAACTTGAGCCCACACCGTTCTCTGATAGGAATTGAGCGTAAAATTATGGTGGCAATCGTAAATTTTTCCGTTGTTGCAAGTTTTGATTTTCCCTAAATATCAGAATTGTGATTTGACGGGCGGTGAGCGTTAACATTTATGAGAACTCTGAAACGTCTCAACTAAATAAGGAATTTTTCCACAAAGAAGGCGCGGAGTCAACGCGTGTAACTTTGGGGAAGTTGAAAGCAAATCGATGAGACGGCGGAGAGTTTTTCACATCTTCCCTTCCCTCGACTTCAATTTTTCAGAGGAGAATTGTCGACAAGATGCACTCTTACAATTTCGAAACATATTTTCTTGACCAGCTAAAATGTCAACGTAGATTGTCGCTATCGGCGGTCCAGCTGAGGCAGATTCCATAAATCTCTGGTGAAATAATGAGAAAAGATCATTTTCTCTGTGTTTCAAGCAGCTAAATCCAAAGTTTTCAGGCTCGATCGCAGCCTCATGACGGAAACACCGCATGATTTCCGAGACCAATGATAATATCCTGAAATTAATGGATTTTTTTAAAATGGTACGTTTCTTTAAAGTGCACCTACACCCAAAAATTTTTTTTCGCTCAACGAAGTAAGCTTATTTTTTTGAGTGTTTCTGCGCAAAAATTTTTTTATTTGCTCAAATCTTCAATTTTCTATGCCCAGTCAAAATACGGAAAATCGCCCGCCATCTTGCCCCACGACCGAGTTTAAAGAGGAATGGCTCTAGTGGGTAATGTGACGTCAAATCGAGAACACGAAAGTCTGCATTTCACACATTTTCACTTGTTTGGGAAGGTTGTAGTCGATAATTGTCCGAAAATATGCCGACTAAGTGTGTTGTAGAAGGATGTAGCAACGTGCGAAATTTGCAAGAGGGTATCGCGCTTCATACATTCTTCATACGACACACCTAGTCGGCATATTTCGGACAATATCGACGACAATCTTCCCAAACAAGTGAAAATGTGTGAGATGCAGACTTTCGTGTTCTCGATTTGACGTCACATTACCCGCTAGAGCCATTCTTCTTTAAACTCGGTCGTGGGGCAAGATGGCGGCCGATTTTCCGTATTTTGACTGGGCATAGAAAATTAAAGATTTGAGCAAATTAAAAAATTTTTGCACAGAAATACTCCAAAAAATAAGCTTATTTCGTTAAGCGAAAAAAAATTTTGGGTGTAGGTGCACTTTAAGAGGTAGAACGAAACATTTTGGTACAATGTGATCTGGGAACGAATTAGCGGTCGAACGCTTCTTTCAGCCGGTTCACTGATCCATAAAATTGGCTTATTCCGCCTCACCAAGGTTCCGTACTCAGCGACGCAGGACACTTCCCCCTCACTGCAAGAAATTTCTTCAGATAGCCAGAGGTATGTTGAAAATATAGCTTTCATTAGTTATTCATAACATTTCGTCACAAAGTTAGTAACAGTTCGCAGTTGTTGCAGGCTGAGTTGCACATTGTCAGCACAGATCTAATAACAGACTATTATCCGTGTATTCATGTTTCTAAAGTTGTCATTTTGAGAGCGTTTGTCAACACTATGCCCCTCAAAAGCTATAACCAATCACAAGAAAGACACCAGGGACAAATAAACCATAATGAAATGTAATTTCATTCGACTTTGTTGCATGTCAGTTTTATGCGTTCAGGTATAGACAGTAATTTGCATTTCCGCCTTTACGCGACCCTAAGAGCATAATGTTACCTTCTTTACAACTTAATACCAAGATCGTTCAGTTTAGAAAATAGATTGTATCAGATCAAGGTTCATAGTTGTGTTGGGACGTAAGTGTGGGAAGGGGGTGGGTGGGGGGAAACAACCTCGCTGTGTCGAGGCTTCCAAGAGTCTGAATCTAAGAACTCTGTACTTTGACGTGCCACAGCTTTGCCGCGAGAACTTCTACAAAATTTCCCTGTGATCTATTACTAAAAAGGTTCGTGCTTGTTTTATACTCGCCTGTTTAATTCGTGCTTTGTCCTTGGAAGGTAGCACTACAGCTTTACTCTACCCACTATAGTGTAGTACTTCGTGACAAACAAACTGAAGGCCAAAATGCTTGAAAAATGACCTCCGTCGTAATAAGTACTCGCAAGTGCGACCTAAATGATGATGCTATTTTGAGCAAATAAAGCAATTAAAAAGTGGAGGTCATAGAAACATAAAAATCGAGAACAAATTACAAAAATTTTAATTTAAAAATTAAATTCGTGTTCTAAACTATTCAACACAGTGTCTAATCGGAAAAAATCATACGTATTTAATACCGCAGTTCAAAATATATGAACTTCATATATTCATTGTATCTGATTTATCATCACGGATTTATTACGAATCAACTTAACGGCCTGCTCCCAGTTGGCTTGTTAGCTCAATTGGTAGAGCGCTGCACTAGTATCGCAGAGGTCAGTGGTTCGAATCCCGTACAGGCCTGATTTTTTTCAGGTCTGATTTTCGCTATTGCATAAATAGCGCTATCTACTGCGAAGGTCGTGCATCATATGTATTTAATACCGCAGTTCAAAATATATGAACTTCATATATTCATTGTATTATTCATCTTTGTTTGGAACATTTTCAGTGTCCTGGTTCTCGGTCGTTCATCATGCAATGAGCAAGAAATAACTCATTTGCATAGAAGATACAAATCATTGTTTGAAAATCACGAGTTCTAAGGTTTCGGTAGTCACTGAAATATTAAAAAAATACCCTCGAGTTGACAAAACAGCTGCTGTATGTCTTAATTTAGTGCCATTACATGTGTCTCACGAAACAACTGCTGTACTAAATAAATTACTCGTTTTTCGTTCTGTGTAAAAGTGCAGCAAGTCATACCCCACGCGTTTTAAAATGGAGTTGGTAATGCTTCGAACCGTGTGTAAATTAAAGGGTGCTTCCATTAGTCAACATTTGAGTCTTTGACGTCAGCTTGTGGTTACCAGGACGATATTTTTGTTTACAAAACATCGACGTTATGTTCTCTTTGTCAGTGAAATGGCAGACCCTTGAACAAAAGGAAGTAATCAAACAACAATAGTTAAGGTTACGGAAATAACCGGTACTATACTGAAAGAGTAGACTGTTATTCCTTGATGACGCCGGACCTATGTTTTTATTTGTTATCAGTATTTGCAACTTAGAAAACCCCTTAAATTTAAAATCGTGCTACATGTGTTGGTCTCGCTTTATATTTACTAAGTATTTATTTGAACAAAAATATAACTCACAGGAAGCACAACGATCGAAACCTCGGTGAGCTTGCCTAACGCTTCTACTATTTACGTGGAGCTTTTCAGCGAAGGGGCAAATAAAAAACAGGACCAGCGCTCGAAAACATCAAAACAAGTCATTCCTGATTCAAATTAAAGCAAAGCTTTCTGCTGTAGCCTGTTCGGTCAAAAAGGAACCCGGCCAGTATTCATCGATCTCGACCTCAGGCCTGCTTAATAACGCATTTGTAACATAGCCAGCGAGTGGAAGAAATTTTTTTTAAATGTTCTTAGATATATCAACGTGTATAAACAGCCGAGAATACCAGTTATCCTTTCATTGTTAACGCCTTGATAATCCTAAAATTGAAGAATCCTGGATCATCTACGAATCCGAAAAACTCGCCTCTAGTGTTAACTTCGTCTTATTTCAAATAGAAAGCTCTAGACAAAAAAAAATCAGGAAAGGGGAGTGTACAGGTATGAGACGATTTGCGTAGAATATAAAATAAAATAAAAATTTAAAAAGCGCTTTTGTAAAGGGTTCCACTCTTTGAACAATATAAGGTAAGCAATTGCATGTCTAGAAGTCTTGAAAAGTGAGACTGACCAAAGGACGACAATTCGATGCCCTACTATCCCTGCCCTTATAATATCTTTTCGTTTTGCTTTCCCGTGATACGTTGCTGACTCATTCACTTCCGCTTGTCACTGGTCTTGGGACGATCAAATTTGCAAAAACTGATTGCATACCTGAGATATAATTCGAAGGAACAGGTAAGACGCTTTCTTCTACATTTCCTCTGCATGGGCGTGACTCTAATCCTTTAGTTAAAGTTTTCTTGAAGATCTGTTGAAGTTGTAGATTTTTTTTATTGAGAAATCTGTCAGATGAGTGCGATGTAAGTGAGTGATCCACTTGTGAGAATCGGCATCAAAATCGAAAGTTGAGAGAGTTTCATAACTATAGAAATGTCATTTGTGATACTTGAAAGATGATTGACCAGCTCATTCAGTATATTACTAATATTTGGAGCCTCGTTCGGTTCCTGTTCGATGATAATTTCGGTTTATTTCTCGACATAGAATGATCAGAGCGGCCGGTGCATCGGGATATTTACTCATTATCATTATCCCGCTCAAGCGAATAAACAAAACCTTTGGTTTTGATAAATGATACATCATACACTTTTACCTCCGGAGAGAATGATGATATGTAATCTCTGTCGCACGGTCCAAACAAACATGGCGAGCAACTGCGCTACAAGTATATGTCCGTGTTAAAACACACGAAAGGACTCTAAAGCACACCTCACTCTGATTGGGCAGAAAAACACAAAGATTTTCTGGCACCAATCAGATGGCAGAACGACTGCGACCGTTTGGAACTAGTCTTGTAAGACAATGTCCCCAGGGGCTCTTCATGCCCTAACTTGAAATCTTCTCAGCCCCTGGGTCTCCGAGGATGTAATTAAGTATGTGGGACATGAGATTTCAAGTCACTCGTTGGACTCTATATATATTTCGCTGTTGCTAAAGGGACTAAGGTCAGAGTATTTCAGGTACTCTTGTAAGAATTCATCTTCTTACAGGATTAAAAAACACTTCAGAGTTGTTGAACAGCAGTTCCTTGCCAATAAAACCATACCCACATAACGTGGATAGAAAATTTCTAAGTATCATTGAGAGGAATCCGTTTTTATTCTCTCTTCTTAATCATCCACCCATCCTACTTAAGCAGGGAAGTGAGATTTACCGTTAACTCCGTTAATCTCTCGCACAGTTTGTCCTCTTTAAAAATGGCAGCCACTCTGGATCCAGATCTTTTAATGTTAGCAAATTTTATTCAACTTTGTAATTTTATTGGAAATGTGTATATGTAAATTTTATAGAAACCAGGGTCCCTAAGGATACCAGCCTCGCAGCTGACTGGGCCACCCTGGCTAAATAAAATTGTCTTGTCTTGCGTTGTCAGATGTGGTGCTTCGTTCTTCGAAAGGAAGAGATAATTTTCAACGAATGGCCCGGCTTTTAATAAGTGGAGGTACTGTGCTCTTGAGGGAGGTTTTTGACATCAGATGTCCACCGAGTAATCTTCCCACAATACTTCAGAATTCAGCCAGAAAGAAGTTGCTGAAGGCAGCAAAGCTCACCAAACCACAGTGAGACTGCCTGTGCCCTTCCCCGGGGGTGTATGGAGAGTCAACAGACTTTGATCTAACTCTCCTTTTCCGGTTGTTGAGGACGATATGCGGCCTCACCCCTCCTGCCACGGGCTGGGATTGTTAACCTGCAAGTACAGACCACAGCTTTGGAGCCGATTTAGCGAGAATTAATGGTCATGTGAACGAGAACTTGGAAGTAGTAGATGACGAGTTTTCAGATCTTTGGAGAGAAATCAGAGAGGCTCTGGTGAGAATTGCGGGTCAGATCAGCCCTGCAAAGGCAAAAGAATGGCAGAATGCTTTTGCTACATTTTTAAAAGATCCTCTTACTGAAGACGACATGAGACATGTGGAGGAATTGCAGCGCTGGTATCAGAATGATACAGAAGTAAAAGGAATCATGAAAAAGGTAGAATCTTCAATGAAACAATTGGAGAAAGAAGTCGAAGGAACTAAACGAGAATTAAAAGCTTCAACTTTGACTTGACTTTTTGACTTTATCATTATTTTTTTTTAAATTAAAGATATAAAGGCTTTTGTAGCCCGCAGTTAGCGTAGCTATTCTAGGCGGGCTACCTAAACAGACACTGTATAGGCTCTCACATACACACACACACACACACACACACACACACACACGCAAAAATGAAATAAATAGATAAATGAGCAAATAAAAATAAATAATAAATAATAGTAGTGATAATCATGTTCAGGGTTTTAACTGGGCCAGTCACACAAGGGAGTTTTTAATAGGTCAAAGAGAAAGCTAATCAGTTGAAATACAAATATAAGCTAGAAAGGTCAAGGTAGCGCACGTCAACATTCATCTCCTCAATCTCAAACATTTCAAAAGCAAGTGAGTTAGCTCACGTTTAAAAGGTGCTTTCCTAAGCTTACGAATTTCAGGGGGGATGCCATTCCATATTTTCGCACCAACTCTAGAAAAGTAAAGCAATTGATGATTTGTTCTCGCCTGTTTTATATAAAAGCTTCCAGCTACTGAGAAACGAGTAGAGTAGGAATGAACCTTTCAGAGTGAGTAAAAAGTTCAGAAATACTGGGAGGAGCACAGCGATTTTTGATGTCATGTAACAAAGAGGCAACCAATTTGAAGTAAAGCCTTTTTATCGGTAGAATTCCCGAACGACTAAAAAGAGGAGCACTGTGAGATGTATAATCGGAAAAGTACATTAGACGAAAAACCCGCTTTTGTAAAATGACGATTTTCTTTAGATGAGTATTCGCGGCTTGGCTCCAAGCAACGAGACTATAGGAAATATACGGTTCAATGAGCGAGCGGTAAATGTTTCAGCCCAAGAAGTTCTGTATTTAAGACAAGAAGTTCGAGATGAATCACAGGGAATCAAAGATCAGCTTGGAGAGAAAGTAGAATCTACAGCCCAAGAGGTACAGCGGTTAGGACAAGAAGTTCGAGAAGAAGCGCAGAGTATGAAAGATCAGTTCGGAGGAGAAGCAAAAACCACGACCGAAGAGGTACGACGCTTAGGTCAAGAAGTACGAGATGAAGCCCAAGGTATCAAAGATCAGCTTGGAGGGAAAGTAGAATCTACAGCCCAAGAAGTACAGCGCTTGAGGCAAGAGCTTCGAGATGAAGCCCAAGACATGAAAGATCAATTAGAATTGGGTGGCCGACCCAAGTCCGTAGGTGGAGGTCAGTTTGTTGATTTTTTCCCGTTATCTTTTATTTAAAGAGTATTTTTCCTCTAACACAGCCACTTACGCATCGTATCAGGGTTACCTTACAGCGCGCACTGTTCATTAATTTTGACAGAAACGGCCTCGCATATTTTTGAAGCGGAAAACGATGTCAATTTGTTATAGTTACCTGATTACACCCGGACGACCACTCATATTAACAATCTCTTTTGGCTTTGTTGTAAATGGCTAGTCGCTTCAATTAATGACACATTTTCTCCTTACAGTTAAACTTCTAATGTGGATGAATTTTGAGACCATCCCAGACCCTCATCCGCAACGAGAGACGTCAAGGACAGTAGCCATAGCCTCTCAAGGTACCCAGGCTTGTGTTGAGGAGCTGGGAGTTACTGGAACCTCAAAAAGAACGGATCTAGACACACAGGATACCAGGGCAGGAAGACACGAAAAAGTTGTTACCGGAGTAAAGCGTAAGGCAGTGGAGCCTGTTATATCCGTTGGTCTACAACGAGCAGGAAGGCCAGAAAGCGTCGGAGAAGCAGGTGTTGGAAGCGATGTTGTACCCAACTCACAACGAGTTATGAGTTTCATCGCACACATGTACTTTCAGACCGTTGACACAACCAAACCAGAGGAACTAATTTTGTACAGTATTTAAAAGATGTGCGCAAAGTTGTGGTCCTGGACTCTCAGATAGGAAGTTTGATGATAACAGTACTATGTACTTCACAGGAGATACTGGACGCCCTGTGGTAAGACTATTGCACAGGTCACCTGAATGATATGGCACAGAAATATCTTGTGACAAAGGACGTTCTAAAGGAGTTTGACGTTATTGAGGTGAATATGACGACAACTATTCAGATGGAGGATTATATGCCGGCACGTAAGTGTTTTTTGCAGGGTTCAGGTGAGCAGGTACAAAGTACGTTGGAGAGCTGCCTTTAACCGAATAAATGGAACATCCTCTTTCTTAGTGCTTTAAAAACATTAGGAGAGGTTTGTTTGTTATGTCTTTCTATTCTCTACCCCCGAGCCTGTTACAAATTTATTCTTTCACTAGATTCAGACAAGTATCATTCGAAAGAATGAACAACGAGAGGATATTGTCTCCATATAATTTTACGCCGATTTAAAGCAAACTTCTTTTAATGACCAGCAGAGAAGTGTACGGCGCCGGTGATTTCCCGGAGTTGCGCGTCTATTCCCAAGATCCCTTGGGTGTAGTGAACCTAGCATTCCATTTTGGTCGCGTTGGCAAGCGTTTGGTAGAATTGGCATGCGTGAGTACAAGCCTCACCCCTTGCTGTGCACAGGTGCCTTATAGTGCGGGCGGACTCACTCTCACGCATGCCACTCCGGCGCCCGTGATTTCCCGGAGTTGAGCGTCTATTCCCGAACTCCCTTGGAAAGAGTGAGCCTGGATTCCATTTTGGTCGCGTTGGTATGCATTTGCTAGAGGTGGCATGCGTGAGTACAAGCCTCACCCCTTGCTGTGCACAGGTGCCTCATAGTGCGGGGGACTCACTCTCACGCATGCCACTCCGGCACCCATGATTTCCCGAATTTGCGCGTCTATTCCCAAGTTCCCTTGGGTCTCGTGAGCCTGGGATTCCATTTTGGTCGCGTTGGCATGCGTTTGGCAAAAGTGGCATGCGTTAGTGCAAGCCTCCACCCCTTGCTGTGCACAGCTGCCTTATAGTGCGGGCGGACTCACTCTCACGCATGCCACTCCGGCACCCCTGATTTCTCGGGAATGCGCGTCTAATCCCAAGGTCCCTCGGGTCTAGTGAACCTGGGATTCCATTTTGGCCGCGTTGTTATCCGTTTCCTAGAAGTGGCATGCGTGAGTACAAGCCTCCACCTTTGTTTCGCACTTATGCCTCAGAATGCGGTGGGACTGACACTCACGCATGCCACTCCGGCGCCCGTGATTTCCCGGAGTTGTGCGTCTAATCCCGAGGTCCCTTGGGTCTAGTAAACCTGGGATTCTATTTTGGGCGCGTTGTCGTGCGTTTCCTAGAAGTGGCATGCGTGAGTACAAGCCTCACCCCTTGCTTTGCACACGTGCCTTTAACGCAGGTGGGACTGACACTCACGCATGCCACTCCGGCGCCCGTGATTTCCTGGAGTTGCGCGTCTATACCCGAGGTCTCTTGGGTCTAGTAAACCTGGGATTCCATTTTGGCCGCGTTGTCATACGTTTTCTAGAAGTGGCATGCGTGCGTGCAAGCCTCACCACTTGCCTTGCACATGTGCTTTTAACGCAGGTGGGACTGACTCTCACGCATGCCACTCCGGCGCCCGTAATTTTCCGGAAATGCGCGTATATTCCCGAACTCTTTTGGGTCTAGTGAACCTGGGATTCCATTTTCGCCGCGTTGTCATGCGTTTCCTAGAAGTGGCATGCGTGAGTACAAGCCTCCACCTTTGTTTCGCACTTGTGCCTCAGAGTGTGGTGGGACTGACTCTCACGCATGCCACTCCGGCACCCCTGATTTCCCGAAGTTGCACGTCTATTCCCGAACTCCCTTGGGTCTAGTGAACCTGGGATTCCATTTTGGCCGTGTTGTCATGCGTTTCCTAGAAGTGGCATGCGCGCGTGCAAGCCTCACCCCTTGCTTTGCACATGTGCCTTTAACGCGGGTGGGACTGACTCTCACGCATGCCACTCCGGCGCCCGTGATTTCCCGGAGTTGCGCGTCTATTCCCGAACCCCCTTGGGTCTAGTGAGTCTGGGATTCCATTTTGGCCGCGTTGTCATGCGTTTCCTAGAAGTGGCATGCGTGAGTACAAGCCTCCACCTTTGTTTCGCACTTGTGCCTCAGAGTGCGGTGGGACTGACACTCACGCATGCCACTCCGGCGGCCGTGATTTCCCGGAGTTGCACGTCTATTCCCGAACTCCCTTGGGTCTAGTGAAACTGGGATTCCAGTTTGGCCACGTTGTCATGCGTTTCCTGGAAGTGGCATGCGTGAGTACAAGCCTCCACCTTTGTTTCGCACTTGTGCCTCAGAGTGCGGTGAGAGTCACTCATTCTTACTATCATTAAATTTTTGCACTGCCTTGAATTGGGTGTCTTTTATTTTTAAATCTTTGAAAAGAAAAACAAAGGGGAAAATACAATGGAAAAGAAAGTGGTCTTTTCGATTGTATGGACACTAAAGATTGCTATATGATGCTTTATATGAGAATGCAGCTAAGTTAAACCAAACTACATAATTGTTTGGAAACTTAGAAACTCTATATAGGTGTTTTTTTTTTCTTACAATGACAATCTTTCATTTTCCGTCTATTCTTTTCTCATGTATAATTGTCTTTAATTTCGTTTTATTTCCAATGTAATTAGATTAAGTTAAGTAAGGTTTGACCCAATAGCAGGCAGGCAGGCAGGCAGGCAGGGAGGCAGGCAGGCAGGCAGGCAGGCAGGCAGGCAGGCAGGCAGGCAGGCAGGCAGGCAGGCAGGCGTTATACCTGCCACTTGCTGCCTGGTTGATATCTAGCTTTCTTTCTTCCTTGTACGTCCTTCCAAAATTTCGTATCTTAAAGGAATATCTTGTAGATATAGAGGAAAATAAAGTAGAAGTAATTATCATTTTTATTTTAATGCTGGCTGGCTGGCTGCCTGCTTGCCTGCCTGCCTGCCTGCCTTATTATTGACATAACTGCCTTGCAGTTATGTCAATTTGCAGGGTAAATTCTGGAATAACTGAACAACTAACATTTCATTTTTATCATTTCACACTTTCAACATCCTTCCTTTCCCCTTATTACCAATTATTGTAAATGAACCCACTATTTCATTCAAAGGTTGCTTGATAAATCTGTAGCATTTTTTAAAACAAGTCAATTTTACTTTCTTGTTATTTCTTAGCACTATTTCACAGTCAACAATTCTAGGCAGAACAGGAGGCAACTTTTTGCTTAGCAAATTTTTTCATCCATCAAATGCGGATATTCCAGTGAGTCAGGATATTCCACTGAGTCAGGGATGGGCATGGGTGTACCAGATAATTGTTCAAGGAATCTTACTTAAGGTAGCAGGATCTGTGATTCAATCACACAAAACTCTCCTGAAACCTTTCTTTGGTCTTTCTTTGGCGCATGTGCTACATTGAACCAACCTCTGCAAGTCCCTCCTTAATTTAAAAAGCACTTAACAATATAATCGACCAAACCACTATGGATGGGTCGCTTCTGAAGTCCCTTTCAGCATTAATCCTGAAGCAATTCCAACTTCTGTTTTCATTTGAGTTCCAACACTATTGTACTTATTCCAACTTTCCGAGGAATTTTTCTTATTCAATTGATGGCACCTGCATGCATCCACGAGAACAATGGATTTCGTGTAGCTTTTGTCATCAATTTTTCAATTCATGCAAATTCATGGCAGGGAGCTTCTCTCATGCCATATGGAAATAACTCATTTCCAATACACTCTTAGGACTGATTTCAAACCAATTTGTTCATGTAACACCATCTAGGATAGATTATTACGAAATTATTACCAAATTATTACCATTAATTACCAAAGCACGAAAGCATGGCATTAGTTACCTTGTATGAATTTGAATCTTAGCTTATTATCTGAAATTGAGAGATCGATTACATATACTCAAAGGAATATAATAAGCTTGGCATGGAATGCATCATCGTGTTTCACGGGTTGTCGATGAATACTGAAAGTTGTTGGCTGGCTCTTGAGCAAGCAAATAAACATTTATAAAAAATCATACGTTCGCTTAAGTAGCGTGCTTACATTCTAGTTTGAAAGGAAAAATATATCCGCGATTTAGATCGGCGATCAAACGATCGAACGGCTCGCGAACGACAACATAAACATGCTGACGCCACGCACGCGCAGACGTTTGTTGCTAGCGCTTATAAAATTTTATGGCAAGTAATTCATGGCAGTCTCCATATAGACTCCCTGTTACCCAGTCTCCATATAGACTCCGTGTCCCCCGTGTCCCCCGTGTCCCCCGTGTCCCCCGTGTCCCCCGTGTCCCCCGTGTCCCCCGTGTCCCCCGTGTCCCCCGTGTCCCCCGTGTCCCCCGTGTCCCCCGTGTCCCCCGTGTCCCCCGTGTCCCCCGTGTCCCCCGTGTCCCCCGTGTCCCCCGTGTCCCCCGTGTCCCCCGTGTCCCCCGTGTCCCCCGTGTCCCCCGTGTCCCCCGTGTCCCCCGTGTCCCCCGTGTCCCCCGTGTCCCCCGTGTCCCCCGTGTCCCCCGTGTCCCCCGTGTCCCCCGTGTCCCCCGTGTCCCCCGTGTCCCCCGTGTCCCCCGTGTCCCCCGTGTCCCCTGTGTACCCTGTGTACGCTGTGTACGCTGTCTCTTAGACTCCGTTGAGTCATTAATTTTGAACGCGTCTGTTCTCCCAAGTTACAGAAATATACCAATATTGTATAATTTATATTAATCTGGCTTTTAATCAAGGGTAAACATAATTTTGAATTGCATTAATTCCACATTCCAACTTCGACATTTTGTTATGTCTTAAGTCATTTCGGGATACAATGATTAGCAACTGTAATTAAATTGTAACAAATAAAAAAAACGTAAATCATAAGTATCGTTAAATAATTCTCTTAATTTCTTCCTTTGTACCCCTATAAGAGCGTAGTTAATTGAAGTGGAATGGTTGGGGAACCATTTGTTGAATTTCTGTTGGCCTTTTGACATAACCGTGCACAATGTTCAATTGTGTACCCTGTGTACCCTGTGTACACGGGGTACACGGGGTAGGCGGGGTAGGCGGGGTACGCGGGGTACGCGGGGTACACGGGGTACGCGGGGTAGGCGGGGTAGGCGTGGTACGCGGGGTAGGCGGGGTAGGCGGGGTAGGCGGGGTAGGCGGGGTAGGCGGGGTAGGCGGGGTAGGCGGGGTACGCGGGGTAGGCGGGGTACGCGGGGTACGCGGGGTAGGCGGGGTAGGCGGGGTACGCGGGGTACGCGGGGTAGGCGGGGTAGGCGGGGTACGCGGGGTAGGCGGGGTACGCGGGGTAGGCGGGGTAGGCGGGGTAGGCGGGGTAGGCGGGGTACGCGGGGAACGCGGGGTAGGCGGGGTAGGCGGGGTAGGCGGGGTACGCGGGGTACGCTGGGTAGGCGGGGTAGGCGGGGTACGCGGGGAACGCGGGGTAGGCGGGGTACGCGGGGTAGGCGGGGTAGGCGGGGTACGCGGGGTACGCGGGGTACGCGGGGTAGGCGCAGGGTACTTGGTAACTGGGAGTCTATATGGAGACTGCCAATTTCATGGTACAGCGGCAGGGCGCTGGACTAGTAATCTTAATATCAGAGTTCGAACTCCAGCGGTTGCATCCATCCAATACCACATTCCTTTTTTTTTCCTTTTTTTTTCCTTTTGTTTTTGTTTTTGTTTTTTTTTAAATTCTCTTCTTAGATTTTAATCCTCTTACCTTATTTTCTTTCTCCTTAGACACTTCTATACCTCATGTAAGATCTTTTGGACGAGAGTCGAGATTTCGGCTGTAATATTTATCAATCGATCGATGATCTACTTTGTTGCTTTGAAAAATATCTGCTTTCTTTTACTTTCAAGTAGTCTGCTTTTCTGCTTTGTGGAAACACACTCACTAGCTACTTATCTCTTTTATACTTAACTCTTTCAGAGTACCGATATCAACCTTACTGATCATAGTAATCTCATTTTTATATTTGCATATTAGAAAATTTATTCGCGAGCACCCATACCCCTTCTCGCATATACTGAACTCTATACAAGTCTAAAAGCAACTCGCCTCTCAAACACGACACTTAAAACCCCCACTCTACAAACCTCAAAACTCCCTTTGCCATGCTTATTTATTTGCGCATTCCACATAGAGAGTTGCTTTTACACTCTCCACCTGGCCCCCGTATTCTATCACTCCATTCTTTGAATGATACATAAGGCTTACGGACTTCCAGGCTTCATGATGCCCTTCCGTCACCAGGCGGCCCTCAACCCTAACCAAAACAACATCACTCCACCGTTTATTGCTTTTAAGCCGCCCGCAAATTACTAAAAATTCACTTCAGTTCACTTCACTACACTTTAGCGCGCAAATTTTGCGTCACAATGCCTGCATACGCGTCACCACCTACATACGGGTCGCTACAACAAATTTATTCATTGCCACGCCGATCGCCACGCTACTGTAATTGTAAGTGTCTATCCACAGGCCCGAGTGCTATAGAATCCTAAAGTGCTTACGTCACGTTTCCATAGCACCGGAATTCTATGGTCTAAACAAATCAATATGGCGCCCCTAGCGTGACACATTGTCGTTGACCTCGAGCACTTCAAGAGCTATAATAGCGCATTTTATCCTCCAATAATAGAAATAAGATAAAGTGAATCAAGATAACCTTCGGCCTTACTATTGAAGAGTATAATAAGCGGACAAAAGCACCTGGTGAGCAATAATTCGAGTCAAAACGCCACGGAGACGAAGTTTGCGATGGGCCAGTGTTTTCATCCAGATTGCAATCCCACATCTGAAAGCCACTGCTTCCGATTCTTTTCGTTTCCAGACCAGAAAAAACATAAAACACTCTTTGATAAGTGGATATCATTTGTAAGGTGAGTATTTCACGAAAAATATATATTTCGATGCTGTACCATCGATTAGAAATAGCTGTTTTTTTTTTATCTCAAACTGATTCACGATTAGCTGTTTCTCTTTCTTGTCTTATTTGTTTTCGCGGCTTTGCCTTTCCTTGTCTTCAGTCTTGATCTAAGATTATTTAGTTACTAAAAAACTATATGATAGTTGTGAGTATCAAAGCTTTTACACTAACTAGTATTAAGTAACAAGCTCAGAGAAATACTCGCTTCGCATTCACGTCTTAGACTACAAGGTTAAGCATGTGACCAACTAAACTTTGGGTTTTTTAAGCGCAAGTATAGTAACTGCTTCTGTCTTTTTCTGTTATAGGAGAGGAGATAGAAAGCCCGGCAAACATTCGCGACTTTGCAGTTGTCACTTTAAAGATGGGCGAAAAGAAAATATTCCAACCATCAGTGACAGAAACAGGCACAAGCTGTTTGATAGTTTGGACTTGCTGCCAGGTACAGGACCAACACCTCCCAGTACACCTACCCCCAAGAAAAAACGGAAAGTGTCTGCCGAGCCCACAAAATTACCAACTGTAGCATCTGTGCGTGAAGAGATTAAAGAGTTCTCTGAACCATGTTCCACTGAATGCTCACAAGAGGAAAAGACAAGTTCCAAAGAAGCTCTGCTGTCAATAGAGCTCGACACGACTTCAACAGAACTTGCTAAACACAAGGAAATGTCAAGTTACTATAGTGCACACTACTCTGCTAAGAACTTGAGCCCTGAGGTGATATGGATGGAGACAGGTCTACTGTTACGTGCACGAATGACCAACAAATGTCCGCTAACAAAGCATATATGAAAGTAGACTCCCGAGTACGATATATGGCACGCAACAAAAATGTAACAACAAGCAGTTACCCATTTTAACTATTATTTAATTAGTTTTACATTGTTTAATCTACTTAGGTTAGAGATTAAGTTAAGCAGTTCATAAAGCAGGCTTACAATCCTTCATGCCGTGTAAGTGTTCGTCGTCTTGATCAACTTCCAATTGCAACATCTGCCGACAGAAGACCACAGCGCTTGGCTTTCTTCATTCGTGACTTTCTTTCCGTGCACACAAATTCTTTCGGAGGACTTCATAGCGAACTCTGTATTCTTTATCTTTTTCCCTTCTCGGCTATCGTCTTTTTCATCTCTTTCTTCTCTCCGGATATCGCAAGGTCAAAAGGTCATAGCCTCGTCACATCATAGCTTCCACAAGTTCAGTCAGCAAGCCACGAGGGTAAGCCCTCGGGCAAATCTCCTTTGTACTTCTCACAAGCCAGCTTTTATACATTTACTTTAGTTATCTAGAATGTTCTATTACTATTTATAGCGTATTGCAAGTTGTACTATTTTTGGAAACTGTTGAGTCACATGAAAGAAGTATCTGGAATATTACAGATTATAGATAATTCAAGAGAAGTCTGGGATTGCGTGACAGATTCAGTAAAAATAATTCGATCCTCGTAACACTACCCACTAAGGATGTTTTTGATATTGTTGTGGGATATGTTTCAAGATTCAAGGGTGAAATAAACTATTATGCTGGATGGAAGGTTGAGGCGATCACACTTGAGGACCAGATATTTATCACTCTGATGAAACTGAAACAAAATTATACCAATCTACATTTAGCTCAGTTGTTTTCATGCAGTGTTGCAACTGTTGCTAACATAGTACTAACTTTTGTCCATGTTCTGCATTCTCTCCTGTTCAAAGACATCATGACAACTGTGCCATCTAGAGAAAAGAACAAGATGTGTTTGCCATCCTCTTTCACTGAGTACAGCAGTTGCCAGATTGTGATTGATTGTACAGACATTGAAATTGCTGCACCTAAGCTCATGTCCCAGCAGAATGCTACATATTCCACCTACAGGGGAATGTCTTTCAAAGTCATTATAGGGGTTGCCCCAAATGGAGTTATAACCTATGTTAGTGATCTTTTTCCTGGCTCAGTCAGTGACAAGGTCATGGTTAAAGAGTCTGGGTTTTGTAAACAATTGAGTGCTGGTGATCTTGTTCTGGCAGAAAAAGGTTTTCTCATCAGCGATGTAGTTCCAAGAGGTGTTTCAGTGAACATACCACCATTTCTCAACAATGGAAAGTTTACAGAGAGTGAGGCAAGGGCGACAAAATCAATAGCTCCATGTCGCATCCACGTAGAGCGTGCAAATGCAAGACTAAGAGTTTTCGCATCCTTGGCTTCATCCCAGCATTTTTGAGGTGCCATGCTGACAAGTGCAAAAGTTTTATTAAATGAAACCCTGTGCACGGGAGTTACTGAGCTCCCCTCTGGTTGGTTCGTTAACTACACGGGTGTTTAGCACGTACAATTTTTCTGATTAGCACGATTCCTTAGAACCACATTTTGTTCTAGTAAACGCAAGCGACAAAATTAACATATGAATTCTTTCATTTTTCCACTAAGACAAAATACAGCAGAACTCCTGGTCGACTTATCGCCCGAGTCTCAATTGATATATCGGTAGACACATCGACCGATATACCGATCGACTCTCGATCGATATAGCGGTCAATAAGATGACGTATCGGCCCAGCGAGAGTCGGTCGATATATCGGGTGATGTGCACATGATCCAGGGGTAGAGTTGGACAGATGTTAGAAGATGCTAGAGTAGGACTAAATATACAGAGTTTAACTTGTATGAACATTACATCCTGGTGTAATAGTCAAATGTCAGAGTAAATACAAGCATAAAGATTTGCGTTCATTTTTTTTTTAATGATGCCTTTCAGAGGGAATAAACTTAATCATATTTTTGTTACAAAAAATGTAGAGATTTTTATATCCATGATCCCAGAGAATACTTTCACCAATCGTTTCCAGTTTTGAAGCGTTTGTGTTGATATCAACTGAATTCAATATAGCTGCTTCACTAGAGGAAGTAAATTTATGAATTTGGCATTCATAAACACCATCACATTATGAAATTTTACCATAATTAAGTCTTTGTGTTGACTTGAGAATGACAACTCTCATGTCAATATACACCCAATGGTGCATTTGTATTTCTAAAAGGGTCCTCTAAAGGGTCTTAAAATCAAATTTGTTGTTTCGGTTATCAATCCCTGGCAGATGTTTTACTCTGGCAGGTTTTTTACTATTGCTCAGTGTTTTCTTCTCAATAAACGTGTTACTTTTTGTAGATGAGCTATTCCACCTCGCCGGGATGAGGAAGGTTCTACAAAGAAAACATTGTTTGAAATTAATCTAAATAAAGAGGAATACTTATCAAATGAGACCCAAAGTCAGTTTAGCAATAACTGTCATAGGACCACAGACTACTTCTTTAAGCACTAAAGCTAGAAACAAGCTCACACATAAACTCAATGATTTTAAAGCGGAAAGTAAGATTACCACTTTCTTGAACACCGAAGTTAGTGGACAACTTAATTTTGAAGTTTTCAACTAGCAGTCACTGAAATCAACTTTTCCCAGAGCAATAAGAGTAGTAACCCTTCTTAGTATGTAAATACCTATGAGCTTCTCTAATAATAATAATAATAACTATATAATAATAATAATAATAATAATAATAATTTAATATTTATATTGCGCAAATCAACATGTGGATATGATCAAATGCGCATCACAACACTTTTCGGGGTACTTTAGCCGGACTGCACCAGCAGTTTACAAACAATCGAAGGAAACTTATTTGAAGATGCCCCCTCCCCCCCCAATTCCCAGTAAACAGGCCAGACCACATCACAGTAATCTCGTGAGTGGGTTCTTTAACGCCCCCTGCCTAACCAAATTAACTAATTAATAGATGCAGGAGACGGGACCTACGGTTTATTCGTCCTTATCCGAGAATACTAGAATGTCTATCCATTTCTTGATATTATAGAAAGGTAGCGCATTCTCCTCAGTTATTTTAAGACCTTGAGTGTTGGTCCGGCCGGGGCTCGAACCATCGACCTCGACCTCCCGCACAACAGTCCAGCGCTCTAACCAATTGAGCTAACCGGGAGGCGGTTAGCTCAATCTGAAGCTTACACTCCAGTTAGGATCGGTTCTTCCTGGCCTAGAGCTCTATGGGAAAGTAAGAAAAATACTCGAACGATATCACCTTTGTTCCACAGTTCAGGTAAAACAACTTACTTGTAAATTTGTAGACTTCCATACTCCAAGGTCCTCCTCTTCCATCCACCTTGCACGCTCTTGAAGCTCCGTACATGTTATATGTCTGAAGTATATCTTTTCCACCAAGACACTGCCCTCCATTTTCAATTGCAAAGGCTGGAAATCCTTGTACTTTTGCTATGGTTGCACATTTCTTAATGGCAAATTTTCGGAATTTATAATCATTTCCGTCCAACATAGGAAATATTCCCTCCAAACTGGGTAGTGCTCTTTCTGGCTGATCCCTCCAACAGCCAATGCTGAAATAACCTGCAACCAGAACCATAGAATGCTTAAGATCACGTACAATGGTGTTAGTGTGTTTTGTCTGATTGAAAAGCAATTAGTCATTTTAAGAAATAGATGACAGAAACGCCATAAATTTTTGCCATTTATGATTGTTTTAGGACCATGCTGTCGGGGGGCCGATATATGGGACCTTCAAGGAACATTTGAATTACCGAGATATATTGGTTAGGATTGAGTCAGTTTGCTAGACATAACGTCTCGTAGTCACGTTCGACGCACTAAAAACTACTATAAAACGAATACAAGAATTGTAAAAACGTGTAAAATGGTATATAAAAGTCACTTGTAAAAATGTAGCGGAATTCCAAATCGATTTCGATCAATTACGATCCTCATCAGTAGTACTCCGCCATGTTTAAAATACTCATAAATAATTGTTCATATAAGTGACTCTGAAATGTCCACACTTCTTCCAGGCTTCATGTAAGCGGTCATGATGTATCAATCACAGCTCGTGGGATTTGAAAAAAGTTCCATTCGTTCTTGGAGTTCATAAGCGAGTCTTCGTTCACATTATTTATCCTCACTCCTTCAGTTATTTGTCTCAGCATCGCGTCATTGTGATAAACCCCCGTCACATCCATTCGGAACTGCTTTACCTCTCTATTGTGTTTCTCTTTACAGTGTTTCCACAATGCAGATCGTTCTTCCTTATTGTTAAGTGATTTCGTATGCTCTTTCCCTCTGGTATACGCGCTCCTGGCTGTTTCCCCTACGTATACGCTGTTACACTGGATACACTTAATCTCATACGTCACACTTTCTCTATCACACGGTCCTTTTCCACCTGTGCTACACACTGGGCAGTCTTCTCGTCCACACTGTCGCGGTTTAAATGGGTCGGACTTTTGGAGTAGTCGTTTAATGGCGATTCCGGCTTTCTCCACCACTTTAATATTGAAACCTTGCTGCTTTATTTCTGTCTGGTATTCCTTCCGTAACCGTGAGTTGGGCGTAGCTGGTACAAAAATTACTGATTCATTCCCGCCGCGTTTGTACCAGTTGGATTTCCTTTCGCTCTTTTCCTTTTCTCGTTCCACCTTTCTCCACTCCTTGGGTCGATGTAACGGTCTTTCTCCTTTTCGCTCAGCTCTTTGTCTCGCTCTAAAAGCTTTGAGGGCCGAATCTACAAGACGTTATGTCTACGAGACGTTATGTCTAGCAAACTGACTCAATTATCGAACACGTTCCTGGCCTCGGCCCACAAAATTTCATCACAATTGGTTAGGATTGTTTACATGAAATTGATTTTCAAACCTACAACAATGTGTGATGAAAATCTCTAACATTTCGATTGTTTCAAGTCATCTTCAATTAGTTGCTGTTGTTTTTTCACCCAGGAACCACTCATGTGTTGTTTAAATGGTATTGATAGAAATTATTTATAGTTATGCTCTATATTAGATATGTATATGCAAAATGTGTGTTATATGCAAACTTTGTTTCAATCTATAAATAATTCCTTACCTGGAGCATGTATTTCCTTGTTTAGTACACCTTAAAAAAAACTTTTGTCTTACTCAAGGGCAAACAAAGCAATGTGTTTAGAAATGAATGACAATTTTGAACCAGGACGTTACTCTTTTTAATGAAATGAGTATTTTGGTTTGAATATCAATAATCCCTAACAGTCAAACTACACTGATTTTATAATAACAGTCAACATTAGGATTTGGCTGTACGCACTCTAGTTGTTCATTCATTATTTCATATTATCTCGTTTTAACAGCCTGTATGTCTAGAGAAAAGAACAGTTAGTTTGTTGAGGACAACTTCACCAGCTGAAAAATTGTCTAAGAAATAAAATTTTTTAAATTTCATTTTTGATTTGTGAGGGGCTTTTTTTCCACTGAATATGTTTCAAAATAAATGATCTTACTGTGTGGCCGGGATGGCTCAAATTTTCTTGCTCTTGTATTATCAATAGGCTCTGGTAAAAAATAAATTTACATTTAGACATGCAGACTAGTTGTACTTAAGATGCAGAAAAAAATTGTAGCAACATGACACGTGATACATATGATACCGTCCAGTGTTATTTATGATTGTTGACTTCCATAAGCATACGTGTTAACTAATTTTCTATGTCTAGTATTTTGTTCATAAACCATTTACAGCTCTTTTGTGTCAATTACATGGTCTTCGTGTTTTTATTAAAGTTAGTTTTGTTTCCATAAACAATAACAAAAGACATGATTATGTCCTTGGCTAGGCTCCAACAGCGGCTACTTTGCGCATAGATTAATTAGAGTGCTTGAAACGTAGAAAATGGTTGGCAAAGAGTTGATACCTGGTAGTATTTGGGCAAGGTTGTTAAGCTGAAGAGGATTAAGCAACCGCTGACCTCCCGCTGTTTTTATAAGCTGTGGTTTTATTGGCAAGTTGAACTGTGGTGCTAAAATACAAAGTTTATTTGTAAGAAATAAAGTAAGAAATAGTTTCTAGTTTATTTCTTAAGGACAATTTAAAAGGGAAACTCCACTCTTTTAACAAGTAGCGCTCAAAATGTTCCAAATGTTCTTCTAAATAGATTCTTCAGACGACAAAAATATAGCATCGACAAGAGTGAAACACTACACCACAAGTACACCAAGCAATAGTACAACTCATCAGCGCAAAGTGCATTGCGCACTATTCATGTGGCTAGGCTTAGCCACAAGTTGCTCGGCAAGTTTTCGGCAACTTTTGAGATTTTCGGGAACTTTTTAGAATTTTGGAAACTTTTAGACTTTTCAGAAACTTTGAGCTTTTTGAGGTTCTTTGAAGCCACTTTCTTTACGTTTTGAGCCACATTGGTCAGTTTTCGATAGACATTTATTCAATTTATTCTAAAATACAATAATTAGAGCCCCCCCCATGGGTTGATTTTTGTGATGCCTTATAACGAGGTGAGCGGTATCACGTTGCACGTTTTTCAAGATGGCGGACAATTACAGTGACTATTTGTTGATCAAGTGAAATGGAAAGAACCTCTGATATTATCATTGGACTTTGACAAATAAAATTTTGATAAGAAGCAATGTGCGAGTTTTTAATCTTTAACACCCAAAAAAGGTACGAAAAGCAGAAACATTTTGGCAACTTTTCGGCAACTTTTTGGAAAATTTTAGAAACTTTTATCGGCAACCGTTTTAGGATTCATCGGCAACTTGTGGCTAGGCCTACATGTGGCGGCCGCGGGAAATTCGAAGTGGCTGTAAGACCCTTCTTTGGGAAACGATACAAAAATCAGATCGCTTGGTAAGGCAATCTTTTTATTCCACCAGATATATTGAGAACTACATTTGGAACATTTTGAGCGCTATTTATTAAAAGAGTGGAGTTTACCTTACAAAAATAAAAATCTTTTGACTTTGATTGAAAGGTTGCCGAGTGTCATCATAACAATTCTTCTTTGACTGTATTAGATGACCTAACTGGCAAGAAAGAATCAGGCATAATCAGCTGTAATTATTCAGTTGAGGACAGTGACCGTTGACGAACCGAATCAATAGAAAAAGTTATCATCTAAGGTTATTGACTATAGTGATACTTTTTATCTCATCAAAGTATGTTAGACTCACCTGTAGTTTGGTTAGGTGTGATATCAGCTGCTTCTATAAACAAAAAAACAAAGCCAGAAGACCATGAGATAAGAAAAGTTCTTCTCTTGATATCACGTATAAAAACAATTTGCTGGTGAAAACGTACATTATATAGCCAACGAATTTCCGTCGGTATCAAGGCTTAATAGGAACTAAGTTTTTCTTTAGGAGAAAGCATTGTGGCAATTCAGATTTGGGTGTCTTATTTACTTTTTTTTCATCTTCAAGCTTATATTAATCATGATTCAAAGAATTCAAATGTAGATATTTTTATCTAAGTGCTTCAACAAGTCACTAATGTGTAGTTTTGAAATTTTGGACTTTAACCTAGAAACATTACAAAAAGAGATTTCTCCTATAAAATATACCTCTTTTTAATTGATAACATACCTGGAATTTTTATTTTCAATCCTGGATTTGACGCTTTTGGTTTACCTGTTGATTTTCAAAATTTTTGGAGAGTTCGAGTGGGAGAGTTCATATTAGTTAAAACGTAATTGATATTACTACTACACATTTTAGAGAAGTGCCATTGACCTACTTGAAGTCCATCTCAAATACTGTCTTTGTATCATGCAATGGCTAACAAGTGACCTCATCAAATATAGCTGTACGATCTTGATAATGATTTGTCTTTCAGTTTTGCAAAAGAAACTTCAATTCATTTTTTACCTCTACTGGTTTTGTTTTTGTAGCTACTGCAACCTATAGGACATGTGTTGTCGAGATGAGTGAGTGAGTAAGTATAACAATAGAACTAACCCAATTTTGACCCGATATTTCCCGGTGCTACCGGAGTACCTAAATATTCCGATATCTGCACTCGATACACAGTTGAGTTCTCTCCTTTTGAGATTTCTGGCTCATAGCCACTTGCACATTATGTTTTCAGTTTTTTCCGTGACACTACGAAAGACAGCAGAAAGTGATAAACAACTCGCAATCTCTTCAGGACTGCGTGCGGTTTAAAACAAAGGTTTTCCTTGCAGAAATATCTTCATAGGTGTGATTGGTGCATCATAAAAATTGAGAGAAATATTTTTTTCTCAGAAGAAAGAGCATTTTATCATTTGTTCTCACCGTGACACTACAGAAGACTATAAACATATCAAACTAATTTCATAGTGGCATCCACCAAAGCATAATTCAAATATAGTAACGGTTTGTCAAACAAACTCAAGTTTAATGAGTCTCACGACAATTTTTCTTTAAAAACAGTCGATGATTTCACGGAAAGTATTTTTCATTTCCATCAACAGTTAATGAACGAAGAATATCCCTGCTCAGTTAGTGAATGGCTAGCAGAGTAATCATAAGTAAATTCAAATATATGTTTTAAAGTTGTGGGATTTTGCTCGTTTGTTTGCTGCAATGATCATGAAGTGTGTAAGTGTGGTCTTTCTTCCACCAAAAACTCAAGTCAAATGAGATACTTTAACTAGACCCAAGGGGATTTAATGGGGCTTTTCTCTTTGAATTCCTTCGGTTTCTGCTGTGCAGTTGACGGTGCAATGTCCAAATGAACGGACTTGCACAGACTTACCGAAAGCGTATCTTTGCTCATCGTTTTATAGCGAACTAGTACCTTTAGATTATTATTATTATATTATATTGTTATCATCATTATTATTGTTAATATTATTATTAGTTACCATGTAATTATTGGTTGAAAGTCAACAAGTGAGTAGAAGCTGTTGATATTCTCTTGATGTCAATGAGACAATACATTCTTGAATCATGTTTCTCCTGTGAAACAGGGTACTCATACATTTGTGGGATGCAGCAGGTTTCTTTTTTGCATACGAGACAAGTCTTTTGCTACACTACCTTCCAATGTCATTATACAACCTCTAGTTCTTTCCATTGTCATAAAAATTGTGCCATACAGGTAGCCACATGCAGTTTTGAATGTCTATTTTTTTCTCTATAACAAAAAGATCCTTCTCATTTCGTGGTTTAGGTAAATCAGTTTAAGTAACGTTTTGTGCTAAACAGCTAATGAAGGAATAAGACATTGCCTTTCTCTTTTTTCTTTGAAAGAAAATTTACTTCCATTTCCGCCTGTTTTTCAAGTGCTGTGAGTGATGGTGTGTCATCTTCCACAGGCTCCTTCTTTTGAGCGGCCTGAGTGGACGGTGCAGCCGGTTTTGGGAGCAGAGGCCTGGAACTAGGTGCAGGAGAGGGTTTATTTGACTCGATAAGTGCAAGTAAGTCGGTACCCAGGTCCTCAAGGGTGTTTGACTTGCTGGATTTGTTTCCATCCGATTCGGGGAATTTGTGAATGAAAATTAGCTTTTTTACACCTAAGAATTCACATAATAGCAAAATTAATATCAGGATTGGTATCGTTTCTTAGTAGATATTCCAAAAAGTCAAACTTGCAAACCTTTTCTTTTGCTCGCTTTCATAGCTTCAACCTGTAGTTCCCTGATGGCCTGTTCGGTTGCCCTCTTTAAATCCTGAAGTGTGGACATCTCCGACTTTTCAGATTCCTCTTCGTCCTCAGAATACTTATACTCAGCCTTGAGTTTCCGTAACTTTGCTCGCAGTCTTCGTAATTTCACTTTCAAATCCTGCAAATAACAATAACACTCAAACTTCACTCATCGTGACAGGTTGCTGTATTCATAAGTTGTTCAGTAAACCTCCTTTCCTCAATATTCGCTGAAAAAGGGTGACAAGACAGATCTGTTGAACCATGCGTAGGAACATATTTAGGAGCTAATGTTTAATTATCACCTTAAGTTTCTTTTGATGTTCCCTATTGGCCTTTAATTGAACCTTCAAAGCCATTTCTGCGGGCGAATACAATGCTGTTGAATAGCTCGGTCGTTTAGGCTTATCACTGGCATGTGCATGCACAGTTTGTCCAGGGACGATAGGTGCGATGGCCAAAGGACGCTGCATGTAATTAGGTAAACTCTGCTCATCGGGTGCATCAGAAGGCTGTGAATCCTCTAACTGCACAGAAGAAGGCAAAAGATAATCGTTGTATCGACATTTGAGCCTTTATATTTGAAAAAAGATTTTTTTTCAAAAGCGCAGATTAATAGACGATCGTTGTAATGAGCTTTAAATAAGCGCTCAAGTACACAGAAGTGATTAATTAAGCATAGAGTAAAACTCTTGATAGTGTTGAAGGTGCACTGTGATTGCCTACTCAAACTCGGAATATCCTTTGCAATTCACTTCCTGGCAACTCGCGCGGGAGTAGCGCCCTCAGAGTCGGTGGCTGAGGGTGGTTATTTACCTGGCCGTTTCGCAATTCGGTAAATGTCGTCTACTAGCCTCCTCCATTTAAGTAAATAGTTATTAAATATACAATATGTTTCTGCGACAAGAAGGGCCTTTGGTACTTCTCTTTCCAAATTTTCCAACTATGTATTATAGTTTCGGCGATAAGAGGGTTCGGGTAAAAATGCCTTTGCCATGTTGTAAGGTTCTGCTTACTTATTAATATTTTTGTTTTAAACGTTAACATTTCACTTACCTCAGAATTAGTGTCATCCTGGCCACCCATAGACCCTGCAGCATGCCCCATTCCTCCTACTTTCAACCTGTGTCCCATTGCACCCATTCCCATTCCCATTCCCATCCCATTTCCTATATTACCCATATCATTGCCCATACTATTCTCCATGTTTCCAATGCCTCCCAGTCCTTCCATCCCGTTTTCCATTCCATTTCCCATCCCATTTCCTCCCATTTTACTTCCCATCCCGTTCCCCATCCCAAGGTTAAGCCCCAGTGATCCAAGATCAAGGTTTCCCATTTCCCCTCCCATGTTGTCGTTGTTGCTACTCATGCGTCCGCCACCGCCAGCCATTCTTCCTCCGCCGCCGCCACCACCGCCACCACCACCTCCTTCACCTCCACCCCCACCTCCTCCCCCACCGGCCATGATTTGTCCCAGGAGCTGCTGCAAGGAACTATCAGACATGCCATTGCCACCAAGCTCGTCCATCCCAAGATCCATTGCTGTTAATTTACAAGACAGTTGACAATAACATCAGACAGAGTGTTAATCTCATATCATGTTTAATATATCCCCAAAGCAGTAAGTTTTAGGCCTTTGAATTCAATGTCTGTTCTAATTATGTCTTCAAATTGCTTCTTTTTTTACCTTTAACGAAGAGTTTTATAGTTAGAACTACATTTTAAGTGTTGAATTTATAGACAAAGAATTATGCCTGTCACTCCTTGACATCAATTGTTATGTTTTAGTATATGTCCTCGTAACCCGTTTATTTTTCAAAGTCTCTGTCTTAATTAGTACAACGATTTGTGGACTGTATCTCAGGATGTTTTTCATCTTATTATTCAAGTTGTATGTTCAAGTCAGCTAAATGTCGCTGATGTAGTCATTCCAATGCACTTGCATCTGAGCTTTTCCTTTGAACTCCCTTAGTTCAATCACTTGTCGACTAAAGTTTATAAGAGAACCAGTCCCGTTCACTTGAATATCCTGGCACTATTTATGAATTATTCATAACTTACCACCTATTCCCTGCCTTCCCCCTGCACCCATGTTAAGCTTCTCTTCCAGAGAGTTCAATAAATTTTCACTTCCGTCTCCAAGCTGTTGGCTTTGTGAGATTCCCCCTGAGAGTGAGTTAAAATCATTCAAACCAGTTGAGGCTGTGTTTCCTGTATTTCCCAGCATGTCCAACCCGTTATTTTGGTAGGAACTGAGCGAGTTAATTGAGTTCAATTCTGATACCCCTCCTGTTTCCCCTAAGTTTGACACAAAGGAGTTGACTCCACCAGCTTGTGGTGCGGATAACGAGTTTAGAGCTGCTGATGACAGATCACTTAACGCTGTTTGACTTTGCCCATTGCTTGTTGTAGCGCCGCCATAGTTTGAACCAAAGTTATGTCTGGCGTCTAGCACTGCATTTGAACCCAAAACGTTTGCGCCACCCGTCCCGTAACCAGTAGGTAGCAACGTCCCGAGGCTGGCACCATAGTCGTTGGAATAACTGGTACCAAGACCTGTTCCATACGCAGTTGTCCCAAGTCCCGTATTAAGACTGGAGTCATAACTGTCCGTCGTTGTGCCTGTTAGGCCTACTCCTAAACCATTTCCTAAACCTAACCCCCCCCAGTTTGCTACAATAAATTGTTTCTTCTTTTTGCGTTCTCCCCGACTCCTTGTCCATCGTGGATTTGCAAGTGTTGCTTTTTTGACCGGAGACCTGTCTCTGAGAGAGCCTTCCACACCTTTCGTGTTTAGTAGGCCTTTCGTCGTCAACGAAAATCTTGTCAGTTTTTTTGATGTGTTTCTTTGTGCCCGATGAACATTGTTCGATGGTTCCTTATCCCCTTTAATTTTTTTGTCCGTTTGAGAATCAGCTCCTCTTGTAAGACTTACAAGGTTGGCATTCCTTCTATTTGCGTTGTATTGAAATCTTGGGGAATACTCATCACTCCAGTCATTGTTTCTCGTATCAGTTCTTGGTGCATGTGCATATAACTTATGTGGTTTTGTCTCCGGTAGTTCTCTGTCCCTTGGGCTTTGGTAGTATGTTCTACTTCCGTATGATCCATTAGGAGCTTGCGAAAGCGCTACAATAAATTAAACATTTACATGAACTGTCTTTCGCACAATTTTAAGGCTAACAGATTGCAACACATTTTCTGGTCTCTGGAACTGACCGCAAAAGTTGTTGGTTATTGAGAGACAGGAATTTTGTTTCGATAAGTTTTTTCAGGGCCATTTAGTGAATATTTTTCTTTTCGTTAACACAGACAAACAAATAAAACAGAAGGAAAAATAAATATGAAAAGGAAATTCTTTGGGTTGGACTTCACTGGTAGAACCTTCTGTTATTACCTGATCTTGGTAAAGGCCATTCCACCAGTAAAATGAACAATAAGACCAGTAAATTATTCATTACAAGCCGTGATTTCTTCTAGTCTCTTCACATGGCTTTTGTCCTGGAGAGAAAATTAGAAATTTACCGTCTATATAAATAATACAGAGAGAAATGTTTAAGTTAATCATATCTTTAAGTTATATATATTTATAACAAAACCTACCACCTTTAGAGGAATACTAAAGGCTGCAGGTTTTCACCATACTGTGTCAACAAATAAAGGTTTAACTGGTGGTCATTTTCAGCATTTGTAACTACGCTGACTAAGCCGTGATTCCAGTTTAAGATCAACAAACCGTTGAAAGAACTAACAACTTGTTAGTAATTCTGTTAATATGGAGCACGGTTTCGTAAATGAGAGGTGAAATTGATCGTGTAAAATCGGTAAAAACCCCAACAACGCTAAAAGGAAAAAATTACGATGGCCATTTGTAATTTTGCTGTAGATACACTTTCCTAACCTCATGGCGTTTTGATCTTTGACATTTTTTGCTCTGACTTTAAACTAAATCACAACTTGATCATGGCTGTTTTCAACAGAGCAAATGGCTCAACACTACATATAAACATGTTGCGTTACCTTGCGAACTGTTCCTCTTTTGCATTCTTTAAAATATGCACAAATAAGCGTTCAATATAACAACAGGCTAAATCCTGAAACAAACGGACATCTAGAACAAAATCTCACCAGGTGTGGGATTGCCCCCTTTTTGGCGGGGATTCACAACACAAACTTAGAGTTATATTTATCATCAAGGAAGAAGAACCAGTCGAAGTCATTTTGTAATTAATTGCTCGGCTGTCATGTATTATACAGGATTTTTTACTAAAGACTTAGGTGAGAAAGATTTTGAAATACACAGCTTTAAAGATCGTAAAATAATATATATAGTTGATAATTATGACATTTTTCTTGCGCTGTAAATGTCGTAATTAGTAAACACAAACCAGGTCTTTGAATCGAAACCACTTGTCAAAACAAGTTGGGATCACAAATATATTCGCAAACCACTCATACAAATTTAAAATTTACTTACCATTTGCAAGTTTTTCCTAGACAAAACATTTCATTTGATATTCCTCCATTATCTTTCACGACTCACCAGGCTTGCGATATGACAAATTATGGACCCTGACAGAGAATGCCTAATTTGGACACGAAAAATTATCTGATACTTGATTTCATGAATTACCTCAGTAATGGAAGGACAGGAAAGCAGCTGGGCGGTACTCAAATTATGGATAACTTTTGTTAGATGGAAAATTTTGGGGCAAGTCTTAGGGAGGTTAATCCCCTGAGAGAAGGAAAGAGTGATAAAACTGTTGAAGAGACACCGGTTTGTACCAGTTATGACTGGTGGTTTTCCTTACATGAAGTGGGCTACAGCCAGCTCGACGAAGGAAACAGGAGACATTACCTTGCTAAGAATTAGGAAAAAGTTGTTCATCTTTTTTTGCTTTTTGTTTGTTTTTCCTTCCTTAGCATTTTGCGATCTTCTTAAAGCTTCTTGTCAAAGAAAATCCGTTGCCAAAAAATCAATCGATGAGGGCAAAGTTTTTAAACAGGTTAAGAGCGCAGTATGACCACCCGTTATCATTGACTTTGTTTTGACTTTCTTTTGTAGGACGTACTTTAGAAAGAAAAGTATCCTGGCTTACACCGGCTCTGTAAGTGATAAAGGGACCTAGTTGTTTATCATACGCGGCTGATGTGACAGTCACTTCGGGTTAGTCTTGAGCAGACTTTGCTTGTCCGCTTAAATGTTTTTTTTTTTCAAATGTATGGCATGTTTCAAAAGGTCGATGGAACATTAAAAGGCCATCTTACCCAGAGCTGTTGCATTCCTCGGGGTTTTTCAAAAGTAAAATCTATCCAGCCTGTCGCTCATTTCGCTCAACGTCTCATCTACTTACAAATACTATCATACTTTGCTGCCGTTTGCGTTAAAAGATGTTTTGAGAATTTCAGTACATCTGAATAAAGGTTTGTTACGTGAAACGAGTCATTAAACACAGAGATAAACTTTATAAACGCAGACCAAAAATTTATTAAAAGATAACGTCTATCGGGGTACAAGTCAATGTGTAGTGTTCAAGACAGACTATTAATCAGAGTAATCAAGCAGGATCGATCGGTATGTATAATTTGTCTACATGCATTCAGCATGAGGCCTTTTAAGTAACGCAGTTCTTCTAACATATCATTTCCAATTATTACTTGATCTTTCCATAGTTAATAGAGGAGACCTGTGATCTTTCAAAGACTTCTAACAAGTAGTTACCATTTTTTCGCCCATCTATAGCACGTTTCTTCTAACAAATATCAATACCTGTGTTTAATTAAATGATCCGTATGGCCACGACCACCCTTTTGGTGAAGTATACTTTGTAATTTAATCTCCTTACGAGGCCTGAACGCGATGGCGCGAGGAGAGTCGGAAGCAGCCTCACGGCTCTTATGGCCTTGTGAAATACAAAGTGGAAAGAATGCACGAAGAGAGGATTACATGGATAGAGCAGAAACGAAATGATAACATGCTTGTTGACTGAGTTTGGTCGGACGGGTTGGGAAATATTTGACCCTTAGTCATGCACTCGGTCCAAACGTCATGACTGGGAGTCATATATCTACTATTTGGCTTCCCACCCATAGAAGGTCATCATTATATACCTGACATGATATGAAGTAGCTTTGATATTTTAGCAAAGCTGTGCCTTCATTTATTATACTTTGGCATCAGAAGTTCGTTTATAACATTCCTCCGCCACACACACACACAACACGTTTTAATTTATTTCCGCTCTCCTGATTTAAATGCGAAGGTTTCAGTCGCTTCCTTCCTCCGTTGGCCAACTGTTGTACCCATTTCCCTCTCCGTCGTCCTCATCGACACCCGGGAACTCACCACCCGCTTGGCTTGCAGGGAATGGAATAGACTCGTCGGCGTCTACCTCTCTTCCAATGTCTTCGATCTGTTGACTTTTTTCTCTTGTGTCTTGTTGTATTTCGTCTCCTAAGTTGGCCACCTCTCTACTTTGCTCGCTGATCCGGGAGCTCATTTCGTCACCAAAAGCTTCGGTTTGATGGGATAAAAAGTTCACGCCACGTCCCCCCAGAAGGGCTAACGGAACTGGCACATAAAAGGGATCTCCCATTTCGTACTCAGTTGGACGGCAATTAACTTTAATAAAAAGATTAAGTTTATAGGTCTTAACGTCCAATAGCACATAAAATTGATCTCTACCACGAATCCTCGCTTCCAACAAAACTAACTACAACTTTAATTAAAGCTCAAACAACAAAATCAAAAGAAAACAGAAACTCGAACAAAATTTTTACTCAATAATATAACAATGGCTGCAAAGAAATTTAGCTAACTAATTAATTAATAAGCTGTAGCTCGTTGCTAAGCAAATTTAGTTTTACCATCTAAATCACAAATTTGGATTTGCGGGAAATCCTTCCCTCAAAAACTTTGAAACTCCTACCACATCCTCCACTGTACGTGTACAGTTTTTTAAGTATGATTTTTATCGTATGTTATTGCGGCTACTAAAAATTACGATTTATGTTTGATTTAACAACCTAGGACATTTCACATTGCTCATAAAAAAGTAACCTCAAGTTTTGTTTTAAGGCTTGCTGTCTTTATGCCAACTAGAAATAACTTTTAACTAAACATAACTTTTGTTTTCGTATGTCAATGATCCACAAGTAAACGAAACTTACCAGGCTTCAAGCAAAGACAAAATAACGCCAGAAACAAAAACATTGTCGTCAATCATTGCTATGCTTTAAATGTAAGTTATCTTTAACCTGGATGGCAGGGGAGATATCAACCAGTTATCCACCTGTGACTCACCCGACTGGTTTTCAAGGTTCCGTTTTTGAAAAAAATCATTTTTATTCATCACTCCTAGCGGTATCACCGGACTACATACACACAATATCGATTTTGCTAAAAAATTTTAGTCACTGAATACTTTTCAAACTGATATTCAAGATTAGAAAAAAAATTTTTTTGTACATTGAGTCTCTTGAACGCGCTCGTCAATGATAAAAACTCACCAAGAATCTTCAACTATTTGTGTTTCTATTGACTCCGACAAAGCTTTAAACAACAATATTGTTACGATAACACACTTGAGCTTTCATTATGCAGTTAAGAAGTTCTTGTCTATCTCATTTCGCCTCTGTTACATGCGTTAGCGTTTTAGTTTACAGTCTTCACTCGAACGCTTGGTGGTTAATGACATTTGACTACTCACAAAAGAACCAGAACGATTAGTTCTTATTTAGCCTTCAATTCTACGTTACTGCCAGTGCGAATACTTTGTCCACCTTTGAGCGGCCGGTGAGTATTTCCTGTTAGAGAAAGTTTTTTCATTAGCAAGGCTTTATTGCAACGCTTACAAGGTTTTTCTTTGAGTGATGAAAGATGTTTCTTGGTAGCTGCGGCCTTTGCTTGCTGTGAGTTTAGTTTATGACTAGCTCTTTGCCCTGCAACATCTGTTTTTACTCTATTTGATCGGCTAGCAACGAGCTGCTTTTGCTCGACTGCTTTGTCGAATTTCCTCTCGTATTTTCTTCCCGGGTAATTTTCTTTCACTTGATGACTTCGAATTAATACCAAGTGCCCTGTGTCGCTGTCGAAATCATTGTTGTGGTACATCGTAGTCCGTTGGGTGGCCTTCTCGTCTAGCAGCGGCTTAGAAAGCAAACTTGATTCATCAATATCTCGCTGTCCTGTCCCAAGCACCGAAGCAGCTTCACGTATTCCTTCTATAATATTGGTTGATTCCCCTTCATCCCTGAATTTCCCTTTATTTTTCTGAAGCAACTCTTCGGCTAGGGCGGCACCGAGGCCTTCTGAGGGCCCTGGAGGCGTGTCTAAGGGTGGCTTTGCAACACCACTGTGGGTGAGAAATTTCTGATTTCCATTAAAGAACACCTTTTCTTCCTCTTCCTGAGGTATAACACCATTTTCCTTCAAAGATTCCAGTTTATTTAGGAGACCGAGTTTTTCGCCACCCAACAAATTAGAGTTGTGCCTGATGCTCCCCATGTCGCCTCCGTCCAGTAATTCATGAGACCTACCGACAAAACGACTTTCTGAGTGAAGAAGATCATCTTGAGAATTTCTTGGCTCAGGAACAGCGACAGTTTTGCCATCTAAACTTTCATAACCATTAGCGTTCTTTCCTTCTGTTTTTGGATTCCACCAGCTTTTGTCGGTAAATGGAGTGTTCTCGTAATCGCTTTGACGTTGATCTCCTCCGACCGTGTCACCATAAGATCCATACGAATTCGTGCCCCATTCGTTGTTCATATGATGCTGCCTTGTCACACCTTCGTTCTCTAAATCGGAAATTCCCCCATTATACCCATCTCTTTCTCTTGTTTCTTGTCCCTTCGAAGCCTTTACCCCCGGGAACAAAACAGGATCCTCGGGATAAATGGTGGATGGATAAGACGAGGACGGCATTGGCTTATAATACTTGTGCCATTGGGTACTGCTTTGGATGAACGACACCTGAGCTGGGGACATGGTATCCACTCTGAGGCCACCTATTTCTTTTGAAGGAGGCTTGTTAAAGAATTTATTGGCTTCATATCTCTCTGGACTGACCAAGTTCTGTAAGCTGTACTCTGCTTGATCGATTCTGTTGGTATCCTCACCAAGGAGTTCCTCCTTCTTAGCGACATGAACTCTCTTAGCGAAACTGTGTCTTTCTCTTTCGCTTCTATCTGATATGTATAAAAAATGGTTTTGCAATCTAAGATATAAACCATCAAACTTTCTTCATTTTAACTGCTACTGCAAAACAATAAGAGGTGAACTTGGACGAGTTAAGTTGTCCCTGCATTGCGAAATAAATTGCTCTGTTTAATTTTTAAGAATTTATCACAATCACTAGGGAGGTTTCCAAAATGTTATGATGCATGGTCAGCATGTTTTGGTCAGACTTTATGCTTTCAGTCCTTTTAGTTGGTAAATAATTCGCAAAAACGGGCGTTTTAGTTTAGTCATGTTTGGCTCGAGGGAATTCGTGGAAAAATCTTGTTTATGTGGAAATCGAATTTCAAAGCTAGATCATCTGTCCTCACGTAAAGAATTGTCATGTCACATAGAAACGTCGCCATCTAAAATCGAAAACCGCAGTTTCGGTAGCAATAAAGCTGCCTAAATTTGTTTCTAACGTTTTTCAAACAGTACCATTTCCACCTACTAGACAGCGGAGGCAGACCCGGCATGTATCATTATGATACCTTTACGCCCCTTCAATTACAAATATGCCCACTCTTCAAAGTTACTCCAGGGCTCGCAAAGAATTTGATTTTGTTATTGCTTTTACTTCAAAATTTTATGGCATACATTGCTTAATTTTGATCAATTTCTTATCTTTTCGTATAACCTATTTTTATGATGTTGCCCCCTCTGATACACCTACCCTCTTTTCACAAAGGATATCTCATAACGAAGAAAATCTGACATGTTTTTTATTTAAGGGAAAAAGCATGTACAATTTCAGTGTTTATGATAAGGAAAATCGAAAGAGCTAGTAGATTTTCAGGGTTTAAATAAGATCGTCATTACTGAAATATTTTTAGACGTACTTAACATTGTCAAACAACACAACATTTCACTGTTCAGCTCACTTACCATGTCTGGAATGGATTGGAACAGCTAATCGTTGAAGTAGTATCACTAATAACAGGTAATGCATCGTATAGAAGAAAATCTTTAACCGAGAGGTACATTTATTAAGTTGAGCAACCCGGTATTTTCAACGGGTGTTTTGAACATCTTTACCGTGAGCCATCAATATTTAAAACTTTTTGACGTCACAGGATATATTTTATTTCGTCTGGGCAGGTTTGTTGTGGTTTTCTAATAGCTTTTTGTGTTTATAGCTTTATTTTCAAACCTTTTTTAGCTTTCAGAACAAATCATCGCCGCTCATTAAAACAAATGATTGGGAATTTTTCGTTTTCTGATTACGACAGTGCGTAAATTCGAGGAAGCTCTGTCGAAAGGAAGCAGGTGCCCCGTTTCGCTTCTTAACTCGTTTGGCTACAGGAATTATTTTCTTCCGTTAAAACTATTCTCGACTTGGAAAAAATTTTGACGGATAATTTTTAATGGTATATACCATGATTATTAAAATCACTGTAAATCCTAACATTATTCTCACCATTTAACAAAGAAAAACGATGCTATTTGATGGATTCGCGTGTTCTATAGAAGGATTTCAAATGTTTTAGCTTTGTGAAACGCTAGTTATAACGGTTAATTTAAGTTTTATTTATAGCAGAAACCAACAAGAACTTCAATGCAATTGCAGCTTTAACTGTAATATTCTGAGGAACATGGTCACGTGATCATTTCGAATTACATCATTCGTCTCCATTGAGTGTTGGTCTTCTCCGTCAAATAGGATTCTCTTCTAGAGAAATAATAAATGTTCGAAATGCTATAAAACAACCATGGTGGTGAATGAGCAGTAATGGTGTCCAGAAGCCGATGGACTGGCGGATTGTTTATTCTGTTGGCAACTCTGACAGGTCTGTGTTGTGAATCTTGAATCCCATCGTCACGGAAAATTATTTAAGAGTTGCTTGTGCTTGTCGTCATTTCAGACGCTCCACGCAAGCGGGCTCCGATTGCTTAATTTATATATTTTTTTTCTTTAAAGTAAAATTTTATTATGGTGTCTAGCTCAAATTGAAGGGGAAATAAGAAAATAAACTAAACTGTAGTGTCACATGCAGATCTCTGCCTTTACCATGTAAAATGGCCAAGGCAATTTGTCCTACTGGTAACTTCCAACACATGATGACATTTTGTTCCTTGAACTCCAACTCAAAACAACTTGGAATAATTGCCTGATTATATTTGGAAGGAATCACCGGCGTGGTTTTGAAATCAATTGACTCCTTATTTGTTCTACAAGTCGTCACACTTAATACAAACAAAAATCTGAAGTGGGCGTGACGAGTGTTAAATTTGTTGACATTTAGCGCCAGCGATCTCACTTGACCATAACTTTAAGGGAAACTATGACAATTCAGTAAATACCAGAAGTTTCAACAGTGAGATTCGCCACTTATTGTGAGAATAAATTTTGCCCGACTGCCCCGTTATGTTGCACTGTTTGGCTAATTTTTTACTTCTCCTGCACACTCTAGCAACTGCCCTACAGAATGCACCAGCACGCACTGCAGGAGCAGTCCATAGCCACAAAAATATTGCAGCCAACAAATCCCGCAAGCGTCAGGAAATTATATTTCTCCGAGATGACCTAACACGCAAGAGAAACCGGGAAGAAGATACAATGGCAAACATAGAAAAACATGGAAAAAGTGTGACCGCCGAGGGAAATGTTTTTAAAGGAAGTCCAATTACTTATAATTATGACGATTCGCCAGGTTATCAAGGACCTGCACTAAAGGGGCAATCTGTTAAGAAAGATGATGGGCCACCTGAAATCCAAGAGAATCAGAAGAAAAGCGATGCTTATGAGGTTGTGTCCGAAAATGGTGATAGTAAAAACACTGACACAGTCAGCGACGGAGACGATCAGGAACTGAAAGTAGTGAAAGTGGAACATCCTCGTGTCAGAGCACATGATTATGGCAGACATTCATCTCATTACAGAGGACATCACAAATCCGGACTTCACATTGTTTCTATTGATGATAACGATGAAACTAATGATAAAGATTATGACGAAAAGATATCGCGAGATAAAGACTTGAGACTTTACGGCTCTATTGGATCGCCTTCTCCAAACTCTGTAGGACATGAATCGCGCAAAATACATCATTCGATTTATCATGATGAGTTTCTTCCTTCAAATATTGTGTCTTTCTCCCAAGATGATTTCGCTGGCCCCATGCTAAGAGGTGCTGGTCACTCCACCGAGGAATTTTTTCCAAGTTTTAAAAGACGAGATTCTTTATTGTTTTCTGAACCTTCTCAATTACAACAAACGGAGGAGATAATGCAACAACAGTTTGCACCCGTGAACCCGAAATCGATGTCATTTGGTGAACGACCGGATATGCTTTTGCTTCCAATATATAATGGTTATGCAGGTACAAGTCCCACGGTTGTTCCCTTCACCACTCGGAGAACGTTTCCTTCATCCATGTCTCAGCTAGCATCTGCTCCTATCGATTATTCACCCTCTTCATCAACGGCGAACCTTGGTAACGGACTTTCACTGGGGCCGGCCTTTCAGGTTCCTCAAGTGCAAACGCCATCTGTAAGTTCGCCTTACATTCTACCATCGGAGGCTGAAGAAGAGATTTTGTTTAACAATCAGCAGCCTGATATACGATCACTTTACTCTCTTCAGGCTCAGTCACAAATACAAATCCCCCAGAGCAACTTTCCACATTTGGAACAACCACAACAGCCCATCATTTCAAGTGGAATGCAAATGACTCCTTCTATTCTTTCTCTGGTTGGTCAACGGGAGGTCGGTCCAGCGCATCGGTGGGTGGACGAGGATGGGCGCCAACGCAGTGAAGTCTTGGATCGTGGCACGGAAGGACAAGATGATAACAGGTCCCACGATGACGGAAACGAGGGTGATCATGACGAGGATGACGAAGATGATGAAAGACACCCAAATAGCAGATACCCCGGTAAAGGTGACAGCCCCAGTCCAGACGAAGGTGATGAAAGATACCCAAATAGCAGATACCCCGGTAAAGGTGACAGCCCCAGTCCAGACGAAGGTGATGAAAGATACCCAAATAGCAGATACCGCGGTAAAGGTGACAGCCCCAGTCCAGACGAAGGTGATGATGACGGGGCTGAAGAAAACCTTTCAGAGGAAGACTCCGAAGACGATGATGAAGCCGACGAGGAGACGTCTAACTACTTCAATGATAGAATGTATGGGTCTAAAGAAACAGGGGACTACCGTGGTCCAGATGCTCAACCTACTGAACAAAACGACGAGGACGAGGATGAAGATGAAGACCCAGAACCTTCCCAAGGCTTATCGCCACATGCAAAGATACGACCATCCAAATATAATCTAGCGGCTCGTTTCATGGCGTCAAGTCGCTATTTCCCTAGGTTTCCTCCTCCTCCGGAAACGTCAAATCTTATGGCTGCCCAAGCATTTTCAAGGTATCAGTTGATGTCTCCTTCCTCCGCCCTCAAGGAGAATATCCTACCTAAACCAGTGGAGAACCCAAAACCCTCTTCAAGCCTCCCCAACGCCAATTCAGACCTCAAAATCTCTCAGATGAGTCCTGCTGAAGCTCAGTTTTATGAAAACAAGGTAGCAATGGAACCAAACTTCACACCATCAATTGCTTCAAAAGACACCATTCCTGGAAAATCTCGTCGATTTCGAGTTGGGCTTGGTAAGGTGCTCATCCGACTGAACGGTAAACCTTTGGAGGACTCCTCTCAATTGCGGAGTAAAATAGAAAACGGACAGATCATACAAGGTAAAGGAAAAGTCATCAAATCCAAAGGTCCAGTGCGCGTTAAACTTTCTCATACCAAGGATTCAAAACACCTGAAGATAATAGACATCATAGCCCCAAAACAATTTGAGGTGTATGATACCAAAAGTAAGATCAGAAGACCCGTTAATTCCAAATAATTTAAAGGTTATCCTATTTCGTGCTAAGGAAAAACCGATAAAACGCCACGAAATGTAATGAATAACATATAATGTATGCAGTGTGAAATATGCGCACATCGCAGCCTGGGGGCACAACCCACAGCTGAATCTACTGTTAACTATCCGTAAAGCAATGCATGTCAGGGTAAATTATGTGCAACCGATTGAAACGGAGTATCAACATGTACAGAACACTTAACTTAAACTGAATGTGAAGGTGAAGAAATGCGGTTTTTATCCAAATCGTATAAATGCTACAGCCATAAGGTCGTTTCACTTGCTCTCACGTGGCTCAACTTCCCCCCACCCTTTTTCTGTACAATGCTCTGTTTGGTTCTTTGTAAAATCCCTCACAATTAAAAGTTTTTTCTCCTTTTTAATTAACAGCGAAACCTTAGTTGCAAAGCTAAGATGCCATGCAAGAGGTATCCCGTGGTCGAAATTTTCAATCATTACTATTTTACGTTGTTAAGCTTCAAGTAATCTTTGTTACGTTTGAAAGAGGTAACAACCGCCGAAAATGCCGGTTTTATACGGTAGATTCTACGCATTTGTAGCATGAGAAACCAAGTACTATCGCATGTTGTTGTTTCGTGGTAGCATGTTTTTGCAATGAGGTAACAGGCATTATAATCCATCAAGTATTTTTCAAACGTGATGATTGGTTCTAAAGTGTCACATGACTGAATATACTCCAGCTAAATCTGGGGTATATTCAAAGATATTTGGCTCAGCGATATTACATAATTGAAAACCTTTTGTCTTTCTTCCAGAAGTTATTCAAATTAAGAAAGCGGTTTGCTGTTATTACTGAAGAAGAAACTACCTCGTTTGTTCAAAAAGTCAATAACCGTTCTTGACGGTGAGCTGTGAGTGAACGTTTAGTTCCTCGCTCTGCGCTTAAATATTAAGAAGACAATAAGTATCATAGCTTTCATAGGATATGCTCATACATCATACATTATCGATTCCTCCAGCGTATCGGAGGATATTTGGGCCCCTTTTTTGGGCCCCTTTTTTGGGCCCCTTTTTTGCAAGGATACCTTGGTCTTGCTTGTGACTAGCAATCAGATAATTTTTGATGCGAGAGGTAACATTTTTCATTAATGCAAATCGAAGGTACATTAGCTTCCCTGCGTTTTATAAAATCAGTTAGTCGGATTCACGTTCCCTTTGCCTGCAACAGTGTTTTCGCTAATCTGTGGGCAACACACTGTTTTTTAAAATGATTTGTTGTTGCTGATGTCACAAAGGCCACCATGGTCATTTACTTTTACAGTCAATGAAATCTTTCACACCCTTAGCCTCCCCCCAAAACGCTGCGAGAAATAACGCTTCCTCCCAATAAATTCGGTCATTAAAAGTGGTACCTGGCCCCCTTAATTGGTTATGACATTCATGCCATCTCTCTTGTAGCAACATCGACTGAGAAGTCCTCTCAATCACTCTAGCTACTCTGAAACTGAAAGTCTTACTTGTAAAGACATGGTACAGTCTTCGGCGATTATTGCTTGTATTTTTTTTTAATTTTTACAAAACTAACAAGTCTTAAATGACCTCCCAATCCAGTTTGATTTTAAATTTTTGTTTCCATTTTTATCTACGCATAAGGTAAACTGACACCTGGATTAGGTCACACTTATAGCGCAGTGTTAGCGTTATAAATAATTAACATCCAGCTGGTTTTTAACCAATTGCAGTTTTCTTCACTAATAAGCAAAACTTTCCTTAGCTCTCATATTAAATGGCGTACTTCTTGTGAAGGTTTCCCCTCCCAGATGGGCGGGTAAACTGCTGTGAAATACGGCATAAATAGACATTTGACAGACTTAAAAGAGTGGTGAACGACTGGTTCTGGTTGCTGTATCGACGAAGTTGACTATGGCCAAACTTTTCCTTGTACTAGTTGTATCTGTTGTTCTGTGGATGGAAATGTCAGGTAATGTTTTCGCTTTAGATTCATAACTGTCGCAGATTATCGCTGTAAACTATCTTTCAGACTCGTTTACTTTATTACGAGGGCTTCCTCGTGAAGCAGGAACATTTTAAATGACAAAATTGAGATTGACGAGAAAGGTTTCACCGTATTTCAGCTCTTGAAACGATTTCTTTCCTTCAGCTTTGACTTTATTTTTAAGATCCACCGTAGACAAAGAGACATAGTAAATCAACTGATAGGGGGTTTACAACTTGTCTTGTAAATTCACGAGAACGTCTTGCAACTTCACAATTCAGTGGTTCTCCCGAACACAACCTGTCTGAGTAAATCCTGACTTGAGAGCAGGGTGTTTATTGTAGCCATAGAACGGCGGGTGGAGTTCATTGGTCTTTGACTGGCAAGCCATGATTTTCACGCGTTCCTCGATAATGAATATATACTGTTTTTAATTATAAGCCTGCGTATGTCGAATTAAATCGTATGAAATTTAATTTGACATAACATTGTACTTTTCAAGTTTGTAGCTCTGGTGTTATTTAGCTTTAATATGTAGCAAGTTTTTTGCTTTGGTTTAGACTAACCTTTCAAATCGATATTCTTAGATTTGAATGGTATGAATTTGATAGGTATTCCTTTACAGTAAAAAATCTAACTGCACTTAGGTTGGAATTTTTAGAAAATGACACCAAAGTTGTTACAAACACCGGTGAAATCAATTTTCATTTTGAATTAATTTTAAGGTGTAAAGTGAATTGGCAAAGAAGGCAAGGCAAAGAAAAGATTTGCGTCCTTTGCTAACATTTTTCATATGCGCGACACCAAGCAAGCAAAATATTTCATTGAAATTTTCGTGAAAACAATGTAAACTGTCGCTATAACCTTCCCCATGAACGCATTTACACTTATACCAGTATGTAGAGGGGCTGGTGTCTTCTAGCTTTTCACACCTGAATTGGGCCCCTAATATGCCTTGTTTGAGATTTTACGATTTATCATAACATCCTTAAAACTTCTTTTTTTCGATGAAGCCGATGAAGTAGAAAATAAAGCAGACAACATGGCCAAAGCTATTGAACAACAAAACAAGAAAGTTGAAGAGGAAAGTGAAGCTATGGAGAAAGCGATCGACAACAAAGGAAAACTTGTTGATGCCAAGGACGAGGAAGATAGATTTGAAAAAGCTAGTGAAAATATGGCTGCTGTAGGAGATGCCGCTGAGAAGAAACTAGATCAGAAAGGTATCAAACTCAGGAAAAAGCGTATACCTTGAGCTTACGTGTTTAGGTAGAATCCTGTACGGCCTGTACAACGATAAGCTTTCTAGTGACTGTGTACCTTTTCTTTAAACAGGCATTAGTTTCTTTCTCTTTGCAATGCTTAAACAGATTAGCCATCGAAACAGTTGTTATCTTCCTTTTCCTCTAATTTTGACTCTTCTATACTTCAGCCAATTTAGTTGACAAAATTGCCGATGATACTAATACAGCCATTGAAAACCAAGGGAAGAAGGTTGAAGCACTAGCTTCTGGGGCAGACCTGGCCGAAGATCGTACAAGCAAACTAGTGGAGAAAATTGGTTAGTTGTATTACGTTAGTTTATGTGGGACACGTGAGAAACCAGTTTGTGATATTCGTGCTTTGATATCCTTAAAGTCTGCATGATTCGGCTATTTGTATCATTTTTAGTTTTCAGTCTACCTCTATTTTACTTGGACACGACTTTCTTGACTTCAGTTCTTAACGGAAAACGATTTGCAACATGACTTTAAAACTCACGTGAACTTAGACGCAACCGCGACCACTATTGATTACGGGCACCTTACTGAAAACAACGATTAATCACCTTAGACCATTTGTGACACATATGATTATAAAAACAAACCTTGCTTTTGTAACGAAAGGAATATGGGCACTTCTTTTGTTTTCAGGATACGTCAAATGCTTCATTTGAGGTATTCAGTCTGGGCATGCTTATATCAACGGGCTTGCTTACTGTATTTTTGCAATGAAAGTCTTTGAATGTGTTTTTGCCTGAAATTTCAAATGTACTCCTGAAACTGACCTCGTAAAGGAATACTTTCACCGGATATGATTTTCCGTAATGAGCTTTAAACTAATAAAGGCTGATAGTTTCGAAAGAAACTGTTTGGGGCTGCGTCGGTGGGAGTAACGAAATAATTTGGATATATCAACAAAGTTGAAATGGTAAATTGGCCACCGTAATGATTACAAAAGCTGACGTTTCGAGCGTTAGCCCTTCGTCGGAGCGAATGACGAAGGGCTAACGCTCCGATTTGGTTTAGGGCTAACGCTCCGATACCGGTTTGGTCCTCCGCATTCGCTCCGACGAAGGGCTAACGCTCGAAACGTCAGCTTTTGTAATCATTACGGTGGCCAATTTACCATTTCAACTTTGTTGATATATCCAAATTATAGAGCTTTAAACTACTTTTACTTGCGGATGTCAAAAGTATCTTTAACAATTGAGTGACCTTCAAACTCTATTTTCTGAGTAATAATATCTGGATGTCGTCAGCAGACCACTTTTCGGGCTTTCAAACATACTGCCTATGAATTTGACGCTCTTATCGTTTGCGTTAATGACTATTTTCACGCAAAGAAAGCAATTTCGCAAATCCTGAGAGATTAAACGCGATTGAAGCAGAAGCTGAGTCAACAATTGTAGGCTATTTTCGTCATTTACATTAATCCAGAGGTTCGTTAACAGTTTGTTTTTACAAACGCCTGAATCAAAATAGTATCTGATGGAAAAATGAACTGGCTTTATCTTTGGCTCGGGTATCGACTGGTTTTGACGGAGCTTCGCACATTTTGGCTAGTAGGCCCTTGATATTCATTTATAAATTCCTTTTTTATTCATGTTTTTTAACATACAAACTAAAGTTTTTGTACGTGCATGCGGCGAACTGGTTTTATTGGAGAGTGTACTTCACATTTATCGCTCACTTCTGATTCATGAAGTTGCTCATCAGAATGTATTTTCGCTACTTCGTTTCACGAGGATAAAAGTCAAAACGTTGCCATTCGTTTTCCGTCGCGATCGGTAAAAAGAAAATCGTGTCAAGCATTTCTATTGTATTATTGAGTGTTATTTTCGTGTGAACTCACAAAGGCAATGACATCGAAAAAAAGATAAAGAGTACTGAGGAGTCGTCGAAACCTAAATCCCGGATGAGTATTTCATATACCGTCCCACTGACTCGTGAGGCGTCCGCTGACCAGATGTCAGAGAGAAACAAATATAACGAACAGATTAGATCCAATAAAGACGCAGAAAGGACTTACCCGTGGCCCGCTCGTCAAGAATTACAAGGATACATTCCAGACTTCCATAGTGACGAGGATCAGGAAACTACAAGTGACATGAGTCTGAAGCCATTTAAAGAAAGCAACGCAGAAGTCGACCATGATGCTTTGTCAGACGAGGGTTTCACGGAAACCCCCGGCTTACGTCGGCGCATTTCCAAGATGTCTTACGCTCTCCGAAGTCAGCAGCCTCCTGCAGAAAGCGTTCTCCTCTCAAATCATCTAGTCAGCTTTCCTCATCACAAGCGACTTGGCAGGCATCGCCATCATTTCAAGGGATATGGCCAGCAAATAAGAAAGATGGGATTGGTTCAACCTACCTCTAAAAGTAGCGAGACAGGTTTGCTTGTGTTACCAAGCGGTGGGCCCAATAAACTGTCTGAAGACATTAGGATACAATTAGAGGACGACCAGTTATTGAAGAAAGCGGCCAAACAGGCTTTTAACAATGATGAAGGTAATACTGATGTCTTGTGCCTTACTTCAACTATTTAAAAAAAAAAAGTCGTTGGTTAAAGGCGGGTGCAACTATAATCACCCGATAAAGATACAAGAAAGAATTTGAATATAACGTTCACGGGCTTGGCCGCGCAGCGTTTTGCTTAGGAAAATAAAATGAAAGCCCGATAACAGGTTTGCATGACACCAACTCCCGTAATTTCTGTTAATAAGTTGTTTACTTTACTCTTAGACTTGGATGTAACGCAAGAACTTGGAAAAACCTCGGCTGAGAACAATATGGAGAGACAGTGGATGAAAATAAACTCTATAGGTAGTCCTGAAATGTTACTCAACTGGCCGCGCACAAGCAAGAAACTGGGCTCCATCGGTCACCAGCAGGTCAGCGTTGTGAGTCCAGGTGAAGTTGATCTACTTCAAACAGAATACCCAGACTATCCAAGGCCGAAAGCTATGGGATCTGAGCTTTCTGGAATCGTAAGGAGTAGGATAAGTGGAAAAACAAAACCGAAGAACGGCGTCAAGAGAATTTAAGGTCTGAAATTCTGTGGAAGAAGTCGACTAGGAGCTGAAGATTGAAACCACAGAGGAGTAGAATCAGTGTTATACGGGGTCAGCAGATTTTCACGGGATAACTCAGTTAGAATTTCTTTTGTGGTCACCTTGGAAGGCTAGTCAGATTTTCCCTGACTATACTTTAAAGTTAGATTATTCCATAAGAGAAGTGAGCTATACCTTCCATTTAAGGAGCTCACACTAAGATCTTTTCTAAAACTGGTGCCCGGGTAACGCTCAAATTGAAATGCTTTATCAGTTGTTAAAAATGCTTTTTTGACAATCCTTTAAACTATAAGTTATCAAGCGACAAAGTGAATTAATATAATCGACACAGTGAAATCTTCAAGTAACAGAAATCATTCTGTCATTGTGGAAGTAAAATCACGTTCACTAATTTTACCCTTAATTATACAGCTTGAAGACTGTTCAATTACTATTCAACACTACAAAGAGCATAAAACGCGGAACGTTAACCCTGAATGTTACTACTTGAGCAATAGATAACGAATTAAAATGAAGCTTCCTCTAGTAATGCGATTGATGTGAAGAGTTAGTCAATTATCATTGTATTTTAAGTTACCTTCTGACGATTGGCTTTCAAAGTCCATATAAAGTCTCTGACGTTGGCGAAAACTGTCAATAATTTCACCTCGATCTTGCTAATGAAGTTGTGAGGTTATTTTCGTTCTTCCTTATTGTGGCTCGTGTACTTTTGAAATCTGAAAAACAGAAGTTGTTCTCATCGCACTGGAAAATTTATAAATCTTCTTTGCCTTTCCATACCGCACCCCTCAGGTACCCATTCCTCTCTTGCATATAATTTCAACAACACTAAAACATTTCTCACGATGATTTCGTTGATATAATTCTACTGCGACTTTCTTTATTTTTATGAACTACAACGGACTACTACAGCAAAACGACTCAACATAATATAGCATCACTGTCAAGCTCCTACAGTCACAACTGTTCATGCTAATCTTCGGACCAAGATCTGTTTTCTATGTAACATTAAACAGTTACATTCACGGTAGACGGCCCTTTAATACCATGGCCTCAGCTAAATCAGAATGAATTTTTTCAGACACAAACCTTAACTTTGTAACAACGAAGAAAGGGAATTTCAATCAAAGCCTCATATTTGCGGCTAAAAAGTGATCAATTGTTTTTCGTTATATTAAGAGTTAAACTTAAAGTTCTTAACGGTAAAAATTAAACAAATTGGCCCCTAAGTTCTTATCACAACAATTATAATAATAATAATTAAGAGTAGCAGATGGCAATATTTTTCTTTGTTCCACTTTGGTTCTTGTGAGACTTCTGCAAGTACTTTAACATTAAACTGTGGACGTCACACAGACTTTTATCTGTCTTATCCAAAGTACTTTCCTTGAATTGTGTCATCTTAAACCTTCTAATATTGTTTTTTCGTGCATGGAAATTTCAACTGCCTTCTGAACAGGGCCCGCAAAGCAAGCGATAGAGTCAGTGAAGAGAACAAGTGAAAAGATCGAGCCGAGCAAAGTGGTCGTATTCCCTGATTCAGCAGTCCGGGGAACTGACACCAGAAACATGCAGATCAAGGAATTTCATCCAAAAAATGGAAAAGGTAAATGGCTAGCTGTTCACATTCCTGACCATCTCAGCTATCCGCGGAAAAATGTGAAAATTATTGCTTCAAAAAAAGTCGCCAAGGAATTGCAGCATGTAGTAGGACCGAACAAGGATACCCTTGCTAAAGAGATCCAGTCTATTTTAGGCGTTGATGACCAAACTTTACAGAGAATGATCGCTGAAGGGCAAGAGGATGACGAGGACAAGATCGACGAGGATGACGACGATAATGATGACGATATTGAAGGTGATGATGATGACGACGAAATGAATGACGAGGACAGTCCAGTAAATGAGGATTATGATGATGATGAGAAAACGTCTCGAATGTGTGATTCGAAAACCTACCGCAACGCAAAAATCTGTCAATTGTTTCAAGAAATTAAGAAAAAGGTTAAAGATGGCTCTGGAGATGACAATGATAGCCCAAAAATCCACGTTGAACAACCAGAAGGCTTTGAACTGAGATGGGAAGATATTCTGAACAATTTTAAGCATTTTAATTCGAAAAGAAAAGAACAAATTTGCAAACTGTTTGGACTACATAACAGACGATGTCGCCGAATGAAAAATCGAAAGCGTGACTTTAAACGAAAGCTGAAGAAATACCTTCTTCGGATGTTAAGAAAATTCTTAAAAAATAACAAAAGTGAATTTGAAGACTATTTGAGTAAAAAGTTAAAGGATGCGCTTACTGGAAGACTTAAACCATCAGACGATGGTCTTTTGCATATTTATTCAAAGAATTCGGGGAAAATGAGCATGGAAGATTTCCTAAAAGATCTAAATGATGGTACACCCACTCGCCCTGGTATGAATTATCAATCCTCGTCCCTGTCCTCTCTCGGCCAAGATTCTCTCGCTCTAGATGACAATACAGTTAACGGTAATGTATTTCGAGTGACGCCACAAATTAATAAACTAGCTGGAGACGAGGGTCAGGACGCTCCTGATGCTGTTTCAGCGCTAAATAATATAATACATCCTTTGCTTAACGATCAAGACAACAAAATGGATGAGAAACTTCAAACAAAGATATTACAAGAGGAGCTTGGTAAGTTTTCTATTTCCCTTCCGGGAAACTAAAGATCAAAATTATAGTGAGGTGCGAGTAACATTCTAAGAGATCCGCGAATAGTTTTTAGAATCCTTAGATGTGAAAGGTTTTTGGAGTATTACGTTTTCCTTCAAGTTCTTTTCATTCATCAGTGTGAAGTTTTCATCTTTTAAGCTGTGAAAATGAATTTTCACCAACGTTTTCGTACGTTCAGTACTTTTCCCCTTTAAGCAGCGCCCCTTACCCCAGTCTGCTTAGTTATCGTTTCCCCTTGTGAAAGTGAATTCGTGACTTTTCAAAATTTTACTTTAATTTGGTTGAGAAGTTACATGATTCCATTCTTATCTTTGGAGCTGAGATGATGTGAATGCAACCCTTGAGAAGATCAACAAGCAGTTTTCTTTTTTGGTGTATTACCAACCAAGCTTTAAACTGTCTCAAAGTGCTGCACAAATTAGCTGCGAGTCCAATGGATGGTTAAACGGATATCTCAGGCCTTGAGGTTTAGCTAAATCGTTTTATTTTTCAGGCAACGTCAATGCTGAACAAGAAGAACAAGAACGACAGAAAATCAGAGATGCCTCAGTGAACGATCACTTAATGTACATGTATCAGTTACAGAATCTGGCCAACCACAGGGCTGGGGTGACGGCACCGAACGGAGTGATTGGGGGGCAGCCAATCAGCGTGGTGAGTCCACACCAGGTCTCTTTGATGCAGTTGAACCTGCCCGATAAAAACCCGGATATACCTTTGCTTGGTTCCGATTCTTCGAAACCTTCTGAGTCGGAGACAAAAACGAAGAAAAAGGCATTTCCTCTCAGAAAACCAGTTTTTGATTTCAGTAAACAAGTCTTCCCCTTTAGCAAACGGCTATTTCCACTCAGGAGCTCACCTGTCAGACCAAGGTTGGTTGGAACGTTCAGAATTAAGTCTCCAGGTCCCTGGAGACCAGTAACAAGGAGCTTTTGGAAACGAGACTTTGGAATTTACAATAAACAAATATCAAACAAACACTCACATCGGGTGGAGAGAAAGAGGTCAAAGAAAAATGTCTTAAAGACTGCTAAGTTTTGATAGCTATGTTTCTCAGTCACAATATTAATTTTTTTATGTTTTAATCCAACATCGATGTTCATTTTCGAAGATAATACTGGAGTTAATGTAATATACTTATTTAGGGAAACAGACCCAATTGTTATACAGTGATGCACTAAGTTGTTGAGGGAGGGTCTCAAACAATTGATACACCCTTTATGAAAAACTGATGTTATCTCCTTGGCTAGAATAAACATTTGAGTGCATGTAAGCGTTTTACGTAATGATAGAGGATTCGTATGATGCACGATCCTCGCAGTAGATAGCGCCATTTATGCAATAGCGAAAATCAGACCTGAAAAAAATCAGGCCTGTACGGGACTCGAACCACTGACCTCTGCGATACTAGTGCAGCGCTCTACCAATTGAGCTACCAAGCCAACTGGGAGCAGGCCGTTAAGTTGATTCGTAATAAACCCGTGAAAGTGATAAATGAGATACAATGAATATATGAAGATCATATATTTTGAACTGCGGTATTAGATACGTATGATGCACGATCCTCACAGTAGATAGCGCAAGTTCGAGTCCCGTACAGGCCTGATTTTTTTCAGGTCTGATTTTCGCTATTGCATAAATAGCGCTATCTACTGCGAGGATCGTGCATCATACGTATCTAATACCGCAGTTCAAAATATATGATCTTCATATATTCGTTGTATCTGATAGAGGATTGTTGTCTAGGTCTGCACAATTTTTTCCACGAAGATAAAAATGATCGTGTAAAAAGGTAAATGCATGATTGAGTTAATTAATGGACGCCTACTCTGCAGCATGTTTAAAACACAGTTGTTAATTTTTATTTTTTATTTTTTAAGAATGATAAATTTAAATTTTTTTGGCGAATCAACTGGACCGTGTACATGCAGAGACTACAAAGCACATATATTTGTACACAGTAGTATTAAAGTATCACCTGTTTCTTAATCCTTAATAAAGAAAATGTGTTAGATAGTTTTCTAAACTTCCTAGACGGCATAACTTTTGGTGGAAGTTGTGTTGATGCTGCCGAAATCAACGTGATCTACAAATTTGAAAAAATACAAAGTGATGAATCCTTAGGCCAAATATCAAATCTTTTTGGAGCACTATGAAATATTAAAAGAAAAGATCAAAAGTGGCAATTCCAACTGGTCTTCTTTTTTTGAGTAGACACTCTGCGATTCTCTTTTTATTCTATTGATAATTACATCATCTTTACTTCCTTGAAAGGAAAGAATTAAAACATTGTGTACTATAAGCACTGACTGGTTACAACATGAGCAGTGATAGACTTAGGCTTATGTCTCGGGACGTAAGAACACAGAAAGCACAGAACAAACAAGTTTAAACTTCTTGTCGATAACGATTAGGTTTTTTCTAAATATTTTGGAAATTTGAAAAAAGAATCTGAGATGGCTTTTTGCAATGTTACTACCTTAATCATGGTAATTTCCTTTTATATTCCTTGTCATTTCTTGACTCTTTTCGACGTAAAATGAAGTCAAACTTTGTTCCAAAGGAATTTGTAATTTTGACCAAAAACGCTTTGGAAGGGCGGAGAAAAGCTTGTGGAATGTCAGAAGACAACAGGTCAAACCATAAGACCCTCCTCCTCCTGAACCTATTTCTGAGAAATTACCTTATCTGCTCGTTCATTTCACATTACAGCTTAATGTGTCAAGTTCATCGCACTTACATTCCTTTCTACTTAAAATGGCGTGATTTTCAATGCGAAACTCTTTTTGATATTTCTGTAAATGGAGGTAAGTGTGACACTTTCATCACCATGCTCTTTGTAGTGAGATAAAAAAAACTTCTCTTCCCTAGGGCTAGGTGAGCCTCCTTCATTTACAATGAAGTTTGATCTTTTCTGCAAATCCATTTGTTCAGAGTCCAGACTCTTAGAGAGCTCAAACCATCATAAACACCGATACTTTCATCTACAGACAGTTTTAAGGGAGAATTTCTTGTTGTTGTGTATGTCGCTTTTTCAAATGGGCTGTCATATTACGTGTTACGAGTTAATTAAATTTATTCCTAAAAATTAACGACTAGGAACTTCTGAAAGAGTGCCAAGAAAACTAGAAACACGAACACAATTCAGCTTTGCTAATCAACTCATTTTTGCTGAAAATGTACATTTCGAAATTCAATTGATTCTTGAAAGTTTTCCTTTTTCAAGCCCAACCTTTTGTGTGTAATTCAGTACGTTTTAGAGCATGTTAGTGTATTAGCTCAACTGTATTTTTCAGTGAGACAAGGGAACTCATTCATGATAACATGGCGCCCACAATTTTACTGATATCTCTTGCGTGTTACCTCTGTATGGGTGAGTAAAGCTTTACAGTTTTGTTCTTCCTTTTGTAATTTATGTTTAATTGCCCAGCACATCATAGCATCACGACAATATGCATTGAAAGACGATGTTGACTTGAAATGATAGTGCGTGTTTAAACTATGCTTTATTGTGTATGTTGACTCAGTATTAGTTGTTGTCTTGCTTCAAAAAACTCGCCTTGCTGTTGATTACTCTGCGGTTTTGAGTGAAACATAACCATACTAATTGATCTAGTCCACTCTCGATTTTTCCCACGTTTTGAATCTTGAATATGCAAGTTCTCAGATTTGTCTCTTTAATGTATGGCTACTACTGCTCATCACTTGATCTATTCGAGGGATGACTCACAAGCGCTGGTCGGACACACTTGTTTCTACTTGTGCTTTTTTTATTGTAGTTACTCACTTTCTCTTTTACTTAGCGGTGGTGGGTCAAGACAACGAGCTCAAGAATATCAAAATGCTTTTTGTTCCGACGGAAGTTATGAAAGCTCTGCATAAGAACCTCACAGCAAAAGACTTGCCTCCGGGCTTACCCGGCCAGGGCACTCAGCGCTGGACCCCAGTCCAACTCCCCGGTGACAGGACTCATACATTCGAAATTCGCATCAATCCCGGCACGGCGCGGAAGTTAAACATAAACTTTCAGCGTTTTAGAATTGGTCGAGGCCACGGTCTTCTTCTAGAGTTGAAAAATGTATCTCTTTCGACGAAAGGAAAGACCGTGTTGGACAGATTAGTGGAGTTTTATAAAAATTGCGGAGGGGATAGAGATCATCGGCCAGGGACGCATATTGTACATCACTCATTACCCATGATACACCGCCACAATCCACATTCGCTCATATTGCCCGGTGACATTCCTTTGTTGAAGCGGATTCAAAACGCGCTCGAACGTTTTTTTCCAAAGCGCCACGACGGGTCGGTAGACGTTTTCCAGCACAAGGACTCGAGTGGAGCCGTCCATTTTCTTCCGTTTGAGGAAATTCGAAGGGAAGTTAACAATCTTATAAAGAGGACACTGGTCAAGAGAGACTGCGTTAAGATCAGCACAAATGCTTTGACTCGTGCTCTAAGTCAGTTCAGAAGGAAATATGATAACGATACAACAACAAGACCAAGATTAGATGAAGAGAATGATGAAGGTAATAAAACTGACAGTGAAGACAAGCGTGCACATAATGACGGTAAAGGTGAAGAGACAGACAAAGTCAATCAGGAGGGCGGTAAAGGTGAGAAGACAGACGGGATCAATCATAATGACGGTGAAGGGGAAGAGACAGACGAAGTTCTTTCTTTTTCTCGTGATCTTGATTCTCTCAACCCGCATCCAGTCAACAAAGTCGATCTTACTTCATCTTCCGCTATAAACGTACCAAGCGACGCAGCAGCGACGAAAATAGTTTCTGCATTAACAGATTTACGAAAAGAACTTAAAGATTTGTCAAGTGGCCTCATAAGCAAAGTGAGTCAGTCCTTCCCAAACAATTTTAAAGAAAGCGACAACAAGAGCACTTCAAATATTGGAATAAGTACAGATAGGAAAACAGGTGGTTCTTATGGGAATATGGGTAATAAAATAAAAAGTGATACTAATGAAACTACAGACGAGAAAAATAAATCCAACCATGCAAAGTTTGAGACAAGTAAAGTAAAGAACAGACGTAAAAAGATGAATAGTGAAGATGGAGGAAAACAAAACAAAACAATAAACAGAGTCGAGAACAAAAATGAAGACAATGACTATGCTACTAACGACTTGAACATTAACAGCAAAAGCATTGATAACGGCAGGAGCAAAGATGAGAAAGAAATTGCGGTGGTCTTGAGGCTGAAAAATGATCTACAAAAGGCTATGCTTAATTCCCCCAAGACTATTTCGAAAATTGACGGTGATCCTAGTTCTGTTATAAAGGGGAACAATGAACGACCTGTTAATCAAACTGCTAATTTTTTACAGCGACTCAAGACTGCAGAGGAATATAGAGTGACTGCAAACGTATCTGCTCATGCTAAAATTTCTGATGAAAAAAAAAAGGTGAAGAAACAAACGAGAACTAAGAGTACAAAGAATAACGCTAAGAACAAAGGAAAACACAAAGGTCGTCATAGGGATAAGAAAATTAAGAAACAAGCTTCATTTTCGTTTCACTATAAACCAAAATCATCGAGATTAAAGCTACATGCTAAGGGTGGAGATTATCTGACGGCGCAGGAAGGCAGTGACCATAAGAACAAGGGAAAGGGACGATTTGTGCATTTCATTCACATGCGAAGACCAAAGATCAAAGAGGTTATATTTCCAGATGAGGACGAATCTGATGCGTACAGACAAAGGAATTTTAACGACTCTCCCGTAGAAGCAGTCAACGATGAAGACAGCATAAAAGCTCGACTGCTAAGAAAGTTACGTTGGCTTCGAATCCACGGACATGCACCTGAAGTGCGCAGTCGGAAGAGTCCGAAACTTCGTGTGGTTGTATACAACGATGAAGACGAAGATAGAGAGCCACATCGGGAACGTTGGCACGATAGCAACACCGATGAGTATGCCGGAAAACTTCACGAAGATGAGAACGAGACCGACTTAGGACCCGAGTCAGTATCCGAATCAGAACACGTGTCTGACACATCTCATAGCTCAGCGTCATTGTTCACGGATGAGGATAATAACGAACAATTCAGTCAAGGAGAAGCGGGTGTTTCTAATTCGGACAGTGAGTCTAACATGCAGTATCTATCAGATAGCATAGGAGATGACACCACCCATATAGGACAGAGCGACAGCGGGTCCGATGTGCCTGACTTAGAACCTTATTTGAAAAAACATTATGGTAAGTCGATACGGGCAAGTTTCATCCATTAATGAATATTAGTAGCTCAGACTTTTTCCTTTCAAGGGTGGGATCTATTTAAACAGCTTACTTATGAATCACCCATCCAGAGTTTATTATTAACCATACCTGTTCTGAGTTTGTTTGTCACAATTCTGAATAAGCAACATTGTTCATAGTTTTTGTACCCATAAGAACAGTTACGGTAAACTGACATAACTTTTTCCAATCCGGTGGTGTTTGAACCCTTTTCCATTTAAGGTGCCCATATCAACCCCGATATATATCTTCGTGAGTTAAATAACTACAGAGTAAAGTTTTTTGGATTGTCATTTAATGTGACTGAGAATCCTTGTCGATTTCTTTCTTGGTATCATTGCTGACCTTAGCGTTTGTTATGGCTCATTATTATATGACCCGTCTGCCCCGCTCACGCAACCCTATAGACAACCATGGTGAAAACTGACGTATTTGGAGCCGGACGGGTTGACGTGAGCCCGTCCGGAAGAAGCCACCTTGCTCTGGTGGACTCGAGTGCACTTGTACGGCTTTGTTGCAAAAACATTGTTCGCTGTTGTCGCCAAAAAATGAGTGACAGCAGTGAACAGAGACGAGAGAATAGGTCATTTTTTTCGATGAATGTGAGTTGCTTGTTCTAGTTCGAAAATAAAAGAAAAGTTTTTATTGTACAATTTTTTTGTTGTTTTTCCTCGCGCGCCATCCTATTGCATCATATTCAGGTTAAAACAGAATTTCCGAAACTTTCAAAACTTAGCGGTCAAATATTCATAAAACAAATGCTTATTGACCGAGTTAGGTCGGGCTCGAAGGGAAAATGATTGGCTCTCGTTCATGAAACACTGACCTCGCTGCGCACGGTCAGTACGTCATGGCCTCCAGCCAAATCATGATTTTCCGTCCCGGCTCGACTAACAGGAACAAAGTATTATTCTTGATTCCTTTTTTAGTTCTAGACTCGATCTTATGCATCACTGAAACACAAAACAGCACCAATAGTTTCTTTGAACCGAAGATAACCTTGAATCGTTACAAAATCATCCAGCACGGCGGCTAATCTTGTACCGAATACGAGTTAAGAAAGCTTTGATTGAGAATCTCTTTAAACAAATGTACTTACATGGCTTCATTTTGCATATAGATGATGAAGAAGATGAAGAAAATGAGGAAATAAAAATGTATAATGAACAAGATGAAATCGATACACGAAAGTTGGGAGATTCGATGGAAAAACGTATTAGTAAGACTCCAAAGGACGATGACAAGATTTTCGACGAAAAGACGAACAATTTTGAAGAAAATAACGATGAAGATTCAGGTAAAATACATATCCACAAAATCCCATTTAAGATCCAAGAAGACTCAGACGGAGTGGACACCAATCTCTTACAAGAGCCTCAACACGATGCACTTGGACTACAGCGAGTCGTGGGGCCCGGACCCGATTTCTCATCCATGGCGTCACAGCCGATCCCTTTTGCGTCCAATCCGTCTACGACTACTCTAAATCAGAATGCCATGGATATGTCTCCAAACATGGTCGTACCACCCCAACAGTCAATGATGATACCTGCGGCGGGAGAACTGCCCGGAGCGAATGGGGCAACTACACCTGTGGAGAGGCCCAGCCCTGCGGTATTCACAGGGCTGAGTTTTCAACCCAGGGTAACAACACAAATTAACAGTATGATGCCGCAAACACCGTTTCCGCAAGTCAGCAGTATGATGCCCTTGAAATCAGCCTCGTCTGAAGAACCTCAAGTGGCTCCAATAGTTCCCATCATGCAACCGGGGCAAATAAGAGCAGTTATATCACGCAGTAAAACTCGGAATAGATTAAAGCAACACTCAAAACATGATAGCAAGATCTCGGGTGTTGGTAAAAAACACGGCAAATTTAGGAGAAAAGATGCAGTTGACTTGGAAACTAGCCATATGGAAGCCTTAAGGCAGAAATAGTATAGTTCAAGGACTAGAATGTAAGCTCTAAGTTACCTTTGAAAAACTAAAGGTAAGCAAAGGGGTGTTGTTCTTATGACTGTGATTGTTTACAAGTTTCATTATGTCAGCAGTATTTATAGCACATTCTAACTATTTTAGGTTTGATTTCTTCTCGTCACATTTCCTTGAATTATGTTTGTAGGATTAGCATATCGTACTGTTTTTTTGATTTAGTTTTAGTTTGATATTACTATCCAAACCTGTCATAATGCAGACCTGTCAGTAGGCAGCTTTGGGAACTCTGGATAACATGTAGCCATGAGCTTTTTATAGTTGTGCAGATTTCGCTGTACTAAAATCTAACTTGAAACACATACACATTTGAATAGCTATTTTCAATGTATGTCTCTTGCAATTAAATTCTAAACTCCGGATAACGTATTAGCATGGTCCGGATTGGCTTGCTCAATCCGGTTATCAACTCATAAGCTTAGTTTAACCTTATACAGAGATGAATTGTTCCTGGTATCGCTTAGCATTTTTCTTTTTGTGTTAACGTTTTTTTTTAACGTTGTACTTGCCTTGCGGTAACGGTGTTATGTGATCACTTGCCGTGATGGCGGGTAGATGTTCCTTAAGATGCGTCTCTAAAATCCGTCAAGTTCATGGACTGTCGTAAATTTTTAGATGTGAGAAAACATAGAAAGTTCTCAATACTATTTGTGATCAATTAACTATAACGTGTTACCTACTTCTACAAGAAAATTTTAAAGCTTGAAGTGAACTGAAATTAGTTAGTATGATCAATGTAAGCCATGAAACGAATATCTTTACTGCTTGAATAAACAATGAGAGGCTACTTTTACTGAGTGTGGTTTGGGTGTGGTCCGAGTGTGCAGGGGATATTCACTTCAAATTTACCCGTACTCCTCTCCTTTAAAAAGTCTGATACTGCTCTTATTAAAAGAGTAATATCATGCGTGGTTCATATAATTGGTTGCTTCCAAAGAAAAGTACCTTGCCTGATTGGTGGGTTCTGTGCGCTATTTCTACGTTGTGCCAGGTGCCGCTAAAAGAATTCTCCCCTCCCCACCTCTCACGCGGCCAGACCAATTACATTAGTGTGATTGCAAAGTTGGCAGACGATCGTATTATCAAGGGAATTAAATCCAAATTCAACAGCTCCACCCGTTGATTAGCCTGAATTCCATGTGTTCAGTTTAGTCAAAGGGACTCGACAGTAACGCCGAGGAAGAGAGAGAGGGGGTGGGGGGGGGGGGGGAGAGAACAAATAATAGAAAAAAAATGATAATAGTAAGGTTTAAGAGGGAGTCTGACGACGTGTCGCTAAAAGTACAACTATTGCACCCCTTTAACTGTGTAAATGTCTTGAACAGCTTGAACAGGCTACCTCCTCCCCCTCTCTTAGGGAGTTGTTAGTAGGAGACTTAAGGGGTGAATCCTAAGCTGAACTCTATTATCTCATGTTTGGAGCTTATTACTCTGCTTGCCCTAGTGTATGACTGGCTCTTGGTTTGTGAAGCAAAAGGGGAAAAAGTGAAAGGCAGCCCTTTTCTTGACAACCAACAACGCATACTTCCCCGAAGTGAGAGTCGCAGGAACAGGATATGTCTGTGCATGGGGCAATGAAGCCATTATCTGGGTGACCGAGTCCAATCATACGTTCTACGACCTGTCCTTTAATGAAATACGCTTTTGCCCCCATCGCGGTAACACATTTTCCTTCCATCACGTTTCTGAAGTAGTGTTTGCGAGTCCTTTGGAGATTGGATAATTCGGCCCCGTTATTTAGTAGCGGACGGGAGCCCATCAATGGACACCAATTTTTGTGATCTAGGAACTTAAGCAAAGTATTTGTTCCTAAATGCAGCAAAAGCCACAATCCGTTTACTATGCAGCTCTTTTGTCCTGGTATCATTATATTGTCACAAAATGCTGATTAAGTTGCGTGACTATTTTAATCCACTGCGTAATGATGAAAGCTTTAACGGTTAGCCACACAGCCAAAGTCTTTGGAAACCAGTGAGGGTTTGGATCAAATGGATCAATGATGAACTTAAAAACGAGTACATCATCATCCAAGCGTTCTATTACCAGGACAAATATTTCATGTTTTGAAAAATGTTTTTATATTTACTGTTAAATTGAGAATAAGCCAATCACCTTTCACCAGTAATCTCCAGATGTGTTTCTGTCCAAAATTATACTAACTCCCACCCCGCAGATAATTTTTGTGATTCTCGTAAAGAACTTCTAAATGTTTTCTTGATGGCGGTTTTGTACTTAGCCTGTTTGATATGCCTGTCTTTTAACTATTAATGTTCATTTATTATATTGCTTGAAAAGCTGTAATCTGCTTTAAGGCGGTTTGTGGTATATCTGAATTTTGAATAGGGTAGAGTGGGGTAATAGGAAAATTCCACGTTAATTATTCGTAATGCGAGCCACAATTAAAGTCCCAAACAACTCTTCATTAGCAAAGTTAATTATAGCCCATTCAGGCTCCTCATGTCGCTTCTTTCAATAGGGAAGACGACAAAGACTTGGACAAGACAGTCATTGATCTCAAATTCCGAAACTTTTTTGTTAATAGCTAATTAAGCTTGAAGAGAATTTCAATCCGTTCGCAGAGCGGGCTTTACAATCACCGACACAAGGTTAGAAGGTGATTGATGTGGTCACACAGAGTTGGAATAAGCGACAGTTTACGCACTTTGACTGTATCTACCAATCGTGAAAAGTTATGAAAAACACTCAACTGCCATTTGGTTAACCCTCGGGGCAATTTGATCTTTGCTTTCTTGCTACGTTTGGAGTATAAACAAAGGGAAAAATGGCTTCTCAGAAAGCCATGGACGAATTGGCTCGACAGTCAGGTTTTGAGGATTTGTCGTTTGCTACAAGGACATATCGTCCGGAATATGCTTCCTCTCCAGACCTACGAGGATCATACAGACGTGAGTATCCCAAGGAATCGATTTGACATCCAATAACTTAAACACTAAGTGAACATTTCTGCAATAACTTTGGCTTGACTTTCGTTTCTTTCTAGCTCAGCGTGCGATTCGAACTTCTGAAATGGAATCTACGCTTAGAGCCAAACTTGCTTACACTTCAGGTAAAACAAATTTTGTGTATGCTCTTAAGTCGAGAAGTGCTAAGTTTCTTCTATAATGAGAATTTTGAGAACTATAAAGCTTTGATTTTAGAACTCGATGAAGGCATCTGTGTGCATTCCTTCACGTTAACATCGCGATCATTATAAAGTTGATTCACTGGCTCTGTAAAACTTCATTGCAGTTCTCAAATAACTTCTAACTATCGATGCTTGACGTTTGTTTGTCCCGTGAAAGAATTTAGTCTTTGTAATTTTACTTGTAAAAGTAGCTGTTTATATTTTACATCGATTGATTAACCAGAGCTAATTCTGTATGTGTTGGTTAAATCTACCCAGGGGGGCGCGATCGGGACGGCCGAAATATTTTGACTATACCAGCCGGAAAAACTGAAGATTTGAGCGTAGATCGGCTTGGAGATACACTTTCCTACTTAACGCAATCACCAAGGTATGTAGAATTATTTAAACTTTCAATGATCTTGATGAATTTTTTTGCAATGTTATTTTCAAAATTTCGTGTCTCGTTGTACACTTGTGTGACAGATTCACTTTTTCTGGATTGTTCCGTAAACAAAACCACAGAAGTGAACTGATATTAAGTTATGGACCCTCTCTGTTTTTTAGCAATACTTGGAAAACAAGCAAGCCTAATTTTCATATTGATATTAGATTCCAGTGGTTGGAATCTCGAACAAATGATCAATTGCGTGACAAAATTCTTTGCCGTAATTATGCTGGTTCGAATGGAATTAAAATTCTTTTATCATAAATCTTTCAAATGACAGGTCTCTAAAGTGCTGTTTATCTTGGATCAAACCTAGTGATGTTTAAAGGAAATTTTAAAATTCCCTTTGGACAAGTAGTTTAGTTTTTGTTTGCTGGAAATTCATTTTAAATTTCGAAGAATACTTTGCTTTCATATCAATTTCATGTCCCTATGAGCTAGCATCAGTATCACTCATATATAACACAACTAATCTCTAATAATTAAAATTTCATCCAAATTTTATTGATCATTGCTAAACTAATTACATTTCAGAATAATTTTTGTAGGGGTGTAGGTTTTAAATTAAATGATAAGGTTATGATAATAAACATAACAAAAGCAGTTACAATTTGTTTTAAATGAATTGTTTGCTAACTACTATCATCAAGAAAAGTGTTAACCTCTGCAGGTGTGGTGGCCATAAGATACAAACTTTTGAAACTTGAATGGTCACTATAATTTGTTATTTAATAATACAGTTGAGAAATAATCGACCAGAATTTACCATAGAGAGAATTAAAACCTAACTTTAAATTGATAGTGTTAGTAGCCATGAAAGCCTGAATAGTAACCCGAAATGAAAAAGGGGTTTTTTTTAATACAATTAGTCATTTAAATATTTAATTTCATCATCAATTGTGATCTCTCATTAGAGACACTTGCTCTTCTTTGTTGTAAATTTTTCTACAAGAACAAGATTTTGTGAAAAAAATTATTGCTTCATCAAATTATGAAGGGATTATGAATACTGCTCATAAGCACAATACAAATTGATTGCCATTCTTATTCATCATTGTTAGAATGTAGATTTCACCTTTGAAATCCTTTGTCTCTTACAAAATAAATACTTCTCCCTTATTAATCCCAGGTTTGTAATGCAAACCCTTCTGTGAGCCTTTCAGATAAGAGGAGGCCTGGAAATAGTTTTGCTTGGTCACCTCGTGGTATGGGTTGGGGTTATCCTGGCTTCTCAAGTATTTGAAAACTGGAAACAATTATTGTAAACCTAACAACACCATAAATCCTGGCTAAAACAAATTTTCTTTTAAGGGATGGAAGACAAGGACAGATGTACATGGTTATCATTGACCTTAGGGGCTCATCCTGGAAATCTGCAAAACCTCTACTTAGAACTCTTCAGGTTGGTAACAATCACTAGTTAGCTGCTGTATGCAGTATGCTTAGAACTCTTCAGTTCAGTAACAATCACTAGTTAGCTGCTGTTTGCAGTATGCTTAGAACTCTTCAGTTCAGTAACAATCACTAGTTAGCTGCTGTTTGCAGTATGCTTAGAACTCTTCAGTTCAGTAACAATCACTAGTTAGCTGCTGTTTGCAGTATGCTTAGAACTCTTCAGTTCAGTAACAATCACTAGTTAGCTGCCGTATGCAGTATGCTTAGAACTCTTCAGTTCAGTAACAATCACTAGTTAGCTGCGGTTTGCATATGCTTAGAACTCTTCAGTTCAGTGACAGTCACTAGTTAGCTGCGGTTTGCAGAATGCTTAGAACTCTTCAGTTCAGTAACAATCACTAGTTAGCTGCTGTTTGCAGTATGCTTAGAACTCTTCAGTTCAGTAACAATCACTAGTTAGCTGCTGTTTGCAGTATGCTTAGAACTCTTCAGTTCAGTAACAATCACTAGTTAGCTGCTGTTTGCAATATGCTTAGAACTCTTCAGTTCAGTAACAATCAATAGTTAGCTGCGGTTTGCAGTATGCTTAGAACTCTTCAGTTCAGTAGCAATCGCTAGGTAGCTGCGGTTTGCAGTATGCTGAGAACTCTTCAGTTCAGTAACAATCACTAGTTAGCTGCGGTTTGCAGTATGCTTAGAACTCTTCAGTTCAGTAACAATCACTAGTTAGCTGCTGTTTGCAGTATGCTTAGAACTCTTCAGTTCAGTAACAATCACTAGGTAGCTGTAGTTTGCAGTATGCTTAGAACTTGTCATTTCAGTAACGATCACTAGTTAGCTGCTGTTTGCAGTATGCTTAGAAGTCATTAGGTGAGTAACAATTGTAAATTAGCTCTAGTACATTATGCTTAGAACTCTTCGAGTCAGACATGATCAGTTATTAGTTCAGTGTACAGTGTGCTTAGGACTCTTCATGTAGGTAATAATCATTAATTGGCTATAGAAGAACTCTTTTGGTTAATGATAATTATTAATTAGCTCCAGTGTACTGCATGTACATTACAGCTTTCCATAGAGCTGCTCTAATATGTGCTGGATATTGATCTTCTAGTTTTGGGACGGAATTAACTATTCTTTTCTCATTTTTTAATTTTTTAACTTTTGGAAGAAAAATTTAAAGTTTCTTCGTGTGATGAGTCATCTTTAAAAGTGTGACTGTTTGGTTTTAGTTTACTCCATTGGTCACTTGTACTAAAGGGGAATAAGGGTCTTTTAAATAAGGCACAGAGAATGTGTAACTTTAATTAACGTTATGATATAAGTTTTCCTGTTTATTTTGTAGAGTTTGCAGTGTAACTCTTCTGTTTCTGTGTTTACAACAAGACTGATCATAAGTAAAGATCAGATCGTAAAACTCTTGAACAAAAGTTTATCTTTCGAATTGGCGCTCTTAAAGTGCACCTAAACCCCCAATTTTTTTTTTTTGCTTAACAAAATAAGCTTATTTTTTGGAGTATTTCAGTGCAAAAATTTTTTAATTTACTTAAATCTTTAATTTTCTGTGCCTAGTCAAAATACAGAAAATCAGCTGCCATCTTGCCTCGAGTTTAAAGAGGAATGGCTCTAGCGGATAATGTGAAGTCAAATCAAGAACACTAAAGTCTGCATTTCACACATTTTCACTTGTTTGGGAAGGTTGTCATCGATATTGTCCGAAATGTGCTGACTAGGTGTGTTGTATGAGGAATGTATGAAGCGTGATACCCTCTTGCAAATTTCGCACGTTGCTGCATCCTCCTACAACACACTTAGTCAGCATATTTTTGGACAATATCGACTACAACCTTCCCAAACAAGTGAAAATGTGTGAAATGCAGACTTTTGTGCTCTCGATTTGATGTCACATTGCCCGCGAGAGCCATTCCTCTTTAAACTCGTCGTGGGGCAAGATGGTGGCTGATTCTCCGTGTTTTGACTGGGCACAGAAAATTGAAGAGTTGAGCAAATAAAAAAGTTTTTGCACAGAAATACTCCAAAAAATACGCTTACTTCGTTAAGTGAAAAAAAATTTGGGGGTTTAGGTGCACTTTAACCCCACACATAGCAATGAACACTTTTCATTCTACTATTAATTTAGTTGTGCTTTTCTTGTCACCATGTTCCCGCTGATAGTGTAGCTCTGCTTTCTGCATATAAATCCTCATGCAACCCACAATTCCTCCATTTGCTCTGACAAGGGGTTAACACTCGAAACATCAACTTTTCAACTCTTTATGGTGGTCAATGTACAATGCACAATTTCAACTTATTTGATATATGTGTTTATTGTAATTCATTAGGTTTTGTGTTTAGTGAGTCAATTTCTTATGTTTTCCGTGAGGTTCGCTTGCTCAAATGGCCAGTTACAATCAATAATTTCGCTCTCGGCTTATAGCCGATGGTTTTACCTTTTTTTTTGGGCAGCTTGAGTGTAGCGTAAAGACCCTGAAAGTCAGGGTCTCGGCTTATAGCCGAGATCGGCTTATAGGTGAAGAAATACGGTAACCAAATGATCATGTTTCAAACAAGCACAATACTGATCATGTTTCAAACAGGCACACTACTGATCATGCATATCAATAAAAGTTCTTTCCTTAATGTTGTTTTTTAAGGAAACGGTTCCAGAAAAGGTGCATGAAGTCTATATTATTAAGCCTGATGCTTTCTGGGAGAAACGGCGCTCAGGAACTGGTCTCAGAAAGGAACAATCTAGTGTTGCATTTCAGGTAAATTGGCTTGAACCTTTTTTTTTTCTGTATCAAGCTGACCTACTTTTGGATTTCCAGTATTTTTCAATTTTATCAACTGTAATATTATGTTGACTGAGTTTTTTAATAACTTTATTCTGTCAAGTTTAAATGCATGTTTCAAGCTTTGTTACTTCAGAGTATCACCAAGCAAGAGAAGCTATGGTGTGGTACAATTTTTTATCTTAAGGCCTCACTCAACACAATCTAGCATGTTACTTGAGGACAATGCACATGCTTCACTTTTATTATCAACTGTGTTTTACAGACGACATTGTTGTCATCATCAAGTAAACTTCATCAGTTTGCTGAAGGAAGTCAACTCACCCAAGAGCTGGGTGGTTCTTTATCATATAACCACAACAGATGGATTGATACCAGATTGGTAAGTCTAACAACAAATTATACAGCATTAGTAACAAGCATTACAATAAATATTGATATAAGATTGTTAGGCAAATACCTCTCAAAGCTGACCCTGATGAGGTTGCAACTGACTGTTGATGATCCAAGTTCACTTTATCTTAATCTGCAAAGAAGACTTATGTTTAAATTCCTTCTATTAATTATCAGATAGAATGCCCAAAGATGAAGAATGATATGTATTTAAGCCTTGAATTTTTTATCATTTTCTCACTGATGTATCATCAGTTGGCTCCAGTTCTAATGTTTCTTTGAGGCAAGAATTAATTTCTTATTTCTAAAGTGTTTTGCTTGGGTGCTGTTGGAACAAAAGGAAAAAGTGCCATCCGTGTTTCTTAGAATTAGATATTGCTTTCATTTCAGGAAATTGAGCAACTTTCAGATGCGTCAGTCTCTTTGAATGAAAAATTTGATGAATTGGAAGAAGACCTAGACACCCATCAGCTAGGAAACAACATAGCAGATACAGATGGCCTGATTCGTCAACATGAAACAAAGAGGGCACTGTTGGATAATGTTGCCTATCCTCTTATCCAAAGAGGGGAACACCTCATCAGCTCAATTAAAGCTAATGAACCTCCTATACCACCAAGCCAGAATTTCCCTGGCAGTCCTGCTTCTTTACCAAGCCAAGAGCGTCAGCAGGTGGAAGGTATTGTGACTCAACTAAACCTGAGATGCAGCCAGTTGATGGACATGTGGGAAAAGAGATGGAAAGAGTTGATACAGTGTATGGATCTACTGGAGTTTGATGCAGGATATCAAAAGGTAAACTGATGACAGTTTAAACATTAATTAAATGAAAGGATGGCCATGAGCTATGCCATGGGAGGCCCAACCTAGGCTACTGTGTTTGGCATTAAGTGTAAGTAACCCAGGGAGACTGCACACTTTCAGTTTTGACAGGTCAGTTTATTTAGGCTTACCATGCACAATGACATTTCACTGGCTAGTAGAATACCAAATCGATAATGATGTATCTTGTGTGTCTTCTGCCTAAAAACAATTGCCTCCAACAATTATTACTCAATAACTGTTAAAACAAATTTTCAATTGCTCCTTGCATTAAAATACTTTTCATTTCTGTCATATTGTATGAAATGTCAGTGACAATGTTAAAAATTCAACTTGTGGATACGCAAAGTGCAGAAACAAGACTTTAGGGGGACTCTGATCTGAAAATGAGACACTTACTAAGGTGTCATTGGCATTACTTTTATTGCAAATAAAAATAATTCTGTGCTTTTCTGACAATGGACAATTTTCGAAATTCTGGGTGCCAAATATCTTTAACTTTAATTGGTGATAAAACCTTGCAGTCACATGAAAAGCATTCTGAGGTTTATCATTTCTGAGGCAGAAAGATCATCTTGTAACAATACAAATATTTATTGAGGCACTGTGAGGCAAAACATGACATAGGAATAAGGTAATTTGGCTTGTGAAGGCAGAATGCAAAGTCTAAATTTGATGAATTTTGTAGCTGGAAACTCAATAAACACAATATATATATTTTGTACTGTTTTTATAGAGTGTTTGAGGTATGTGTTTATTATTCTGCAGAGTTGGATGGTTACAATTATTCTGAGTTTCTCTGCAACTTTCTGAAAGCTGTTAAGCAGAGTCGTGAAGTGAGACAGAAAAAAACTTCAAGACTTTTTTAGAGTTCTTTTCTAAGTCACTTTAATCTTTACAAAGCAAGTTTTGCAACAAAAACATGTTCTTTTTCTAGGTTACTTTAACCATAAATTGACCGTAGGTCTTCATTTATTGTAATGCTTTGTTTAAACTGATTTTTAATTTGGTATGTTCATTCAGGTGACTGACTGGGTCCTTGGGCCAGGAGAGTCATATTTAGCCAATTCCAATGATATTGGAGATTCTGTTATCTCCTGTGAGATTCTGAGGAAAGAGCATGAGGAATTCGAGCTGTCTGCCAGGGTAAAAGAGATATTTATAGTGTAATGTTTATTTAATTATCTTTTATCAAATCAAGCCCATTTCAAGCTAGCAATAAAAATTAATAAATATTTCCATCAGCATCACACAGTTTATTTTCCCACTTTTTCCTTCCCTCCCGATGAATTTTGTGAGTGGGCAATTCGTATAAATAGGAAGAGCCTGACTCTTTGAAAAATGGATTTATTGTCGTAATAAGTACTAAGTATTTATTTCTTTATTTGAACGGCTGGCCCTCGCTCAAAAGAGGGCGATGCGTAAAAGAGGGCGATGCGTAAAAGAGGGCGATGCGTAAAAGAGGGCGATGCGTAAAAGAGGGCGATGCGTAAAAGAGGGCGATGCGTAAAAGAGGGCGATGCGTAAAAGAGGGCGATGCGTAAAAGAGGGCGATGCGTAAAAGAGGGCGATGCGTAAAAGAGGGCGATGCGTAAAAGAGGGCGATGCGTAAAAGAGGGCGATGCGTAAAAGAGGGCGATGCGTATGCGATGCGTATTATGTTTCCATGTTTTCCTTAATGACGAAGCGCTAGGTAAGGCAGGACTTGTAACTCTGTCAGGTAGAAGACAAGCCCTGACGGATAAAGTTTTTAAAAACATTTTGGAAAACAAAAACAGTAAGCTTAAGAATTTACTCCCCCCACAAAATAACAAGTGTTATAACCTCAGGAAGTCACGCATGTTCAACCCGGTTTTTAAGACTGACAGATTTCGTAAAAGTTTCATTGTTTCAAATGCAGTTAAGGCATAAGATTTCTAATTCCATATTTTAATAGTTTGCGCTTGTAGATCTAGTTTTGACCTTTAACTATGTTATATTTATACATATATGTATATATATATATATATATATTGTGGGAGGAAAAAGACAAGTAAACTACAAGTTCATCCCTACAAGCCTGTTTCGTGGTCGCCCACTCATCAGGGGATTTAATGAGAATAAACTTTACCATTGCTTGTCTACAATATAATTTGCATGATCTAACTAGTCTAATTTATGCAGCGCGAAATTGACAGTTTAGTTGTTGCGTAGAAGGGCTTTGCTTCTGTGGCGGCAAGAAGACACGAGTTCATTACGTTTGTTTAGTGTTGATAGTTCGGGCCGGCAGATGATTAGGAATTTTTCTTTGAGGCAGAGGTTACATCTTTTACTTGAGCTGTTGTACGGTGAGTGCGATGAGAGAATGCGCCAGGAAATAAAGTGATCGATGTTGTTGTCTTTGAGGGTCCAGATGTGCTTGCTGAGTTCGGTAGAGTTTCTGTGTTTAGCGTGGCGGAATGATGCGGTGTGGTTTCTGTACTTCTGTTTCTGTATCTTGTTTTATCATTAAATCCCCTGATGAGTGGGCGACCACGAAACAGGCTCGTAGGGATGAACTTGTAGTTTACTTGTCTTTTTCCTCCCACAATATATACTTCGCTCTACTTCTATGTATTGAGATGTGTTCTACGAAAATCAAGTCACACTTTATATATATATATATATATATATATATATATATATATTTATATATATATATATATAACAAGTTAAAAGGCCTCGAGCCAACAGTGACGCCGCGCCAGAAGGATCCAAAAGGATTCACAGTCCAAACCTCGATAAATGGTAGGAGAAGTAGTGTGGCACACGAGGACGGACAACTTCGAGCGAAGGAAGACATATACTCAATAAAAAGTCTAAAAAGTTTAATAAAAAACGTTTCGGTCCGAGACCTTCATCAGTTGTAATACGATGACTTAAAAATTCCTTAAATAGATTTATATAGGGCGTGGTAACACATATAAACAAACACAGTAATTACTACGCGAAAAATTATCACTATAAAAAGAAATGGAAAAATTGTCGAATCCACTGAAAATGTAAAGGACCCAGCGTTGACTTGAAAGGCGAGAATTGCACTAAAATTCCCAATTAACGCTAAGACTGGAACCTTTGATGCTCGCCCAATTTGAAAAAATTCTCCGCATTAATTATAGTTTATTCTTTTTTTGGAGTGAAATTCCTGGCGCTTATTCAAGCCGAAGGGTGCCAGAGAGAACAGCTGTGCGCTCCAATATGCTTCTTTGGTGATTAGAAGTTTCTCGATGTTACCTGAATTGTTTACTGTTGCCTGCACTTGATCAATGCATTGGAATGAGAAATCGCTTAAATCATGTGGTGTTTTGTTAAAATGTACCGCTACTTCACAGGTCTTTTTCTTAGTGACCATAGCAGACTTGTGGTTGCGAAATCTAACCCTAAAGTCATTTGTTGTGGAGCCAATGTATTGTGGGCGACATTTCTTGCACGAAGCCAAATAAATTATGTTCTTAGAATCACAGGAAAGTTTCGATCGTATCTTGTAACTTTTGCCTGTTTGAAAACTTAGAAAGGAATTAGATTCAACCAAGAAGTTGCGACAAAGATCGCATCTTGTTCTATTACATTTAAAACATCCCTTGACCTCGGCAACCCCTTCGCTTTCAGTGTTAGGGCCTTAACGGGATGGCGCCAACAATTCTTTAAGGTTTTTAGATCTGCGGAAGGATGCTATGATGGAATTTGAAGGAAAAAGCTCTTTTAACTTGGGATTGGATTCCAAAATACTCAGATGTTTTTTAATGATGCGACTTACATCAGGTAAATTTGGATTAAATGTGGTCACAAAATGGGAATAATTTCCTCTTAGATCTGGCCCGAGTCCTAAGTAGATCACTTCTACGTATGGTAGAGGCCTTACGAAACTGGTCGTCCACTAATTTGGAAGGGTAACCCTGAGTAACCAGATAACCTTCGTCGCCACACTATAAGGGATAGCTTTGAAAACGTGTTTAGGATGAGCACTTGATGGTGGGAGATACAGGTGACTATCAGTTGGCTTTGAGTAAACGTCTGTCCTAATAAAACCCTCGATAAGATGTAGAGTTAACTCTAGCACATGGACCTCTCGTTCGGAGAAAACTAATTCGAATTTTATAGTGGGGTACAAAGAGTTTATAAATTCAGTAAACTCGTGCAGTGCCGGAAGGCCTTGTTGCCAGAGATCAAAAACATCATCACGGTATCGCCACCACAAAGCCGGCTTTATGTGGCCAGAGAACTTAGCCTGAAAATCTATTTCACCCATGGCAAGATCTGCATAACTGCATGCGTTCTTAGGGCCCATGGCTGTGCCATGAACCTGTAGAAAGAATTTTTCTCTGAAAACCGAAAGATTGCAATCATTCATTGCAAACGTTTTTTATTAAACTTTTTAGACTTTTTATTGAGTATATGTCTTCCTTCGCTCGAAGTTGTCCGTCCTCGTGTGCCACACTACTTCTCCTATATATATATATATATATATATATATATATATATAACAAGTTAAAAGGCCACCAGCCAACTGTGACGCCGCGCCAGACAGATCCAAAAGGATTCACAGTCCAAACCTCGATAAATAATAGGAAAAATATTGTAGTACACGAGGACGGACAACTTCGAGCTAAGAAAGACATGTCTTTCTTAGCTCGAAGTTTTCCGTCCTCGTGTACTACAATATTTTTCCTATATATATATATATTAACCTTTATATATATATTTATTAAAAACTGGATCATTGGATAATGCAATTCAAGACTTTTTATTGGCTTAGCCATTATGGTATATCAGCCAATATACCATAATCTACAAATATGGCAAGCGTACGTGTCAGATTAAAATTAAAAGGGAGCTAAAAATTGAATAAAATTTAATTTAATATAACGTTTTTAATAAAACAATTATTCCACTCGCGCTTGTTGGATATGAGATGATTATAGCCAACGAGGCGCGTAGCGCCGAGTTGGCTATCTATCATCGTATATCCAACGCGCGCTCGTGGAATAATTGTTAAATATACATTGAAATTACCTGAATTACATTGAAATTACCTGATGAGTGTGGCCATTTTCGACCATACGAAACAGAGCTGTCGTAATAAAACGATGATGAACCACCTCTGAAGTCTTGAACCAGTTTGTTATAATTAGTTATATATATATATATATATATATTTTTTTTTTTTACCATGCAAATATGACGTAATTCAACTTTTGGGTTGCAAAATTATATAAATAAACTATCTAACTAAGTGTGGATGCTGGAAACAAGTTTATATGGAGCTTGCCGTCGCACCTTTTTCATTTTATCAACTTATTGTTAAGTAGTCACGCTTGTCTAATTTGCCTGCGGGAGTGAGGTCGTTACTGGAATCTCTCACACTGAGGCCTCGCCGTATTGACCGAGCAATAGGGAGTTTAAGCAAATCACTACGGCTGGCGCTGCTACGGCTATCGTGGTTGACGAGGCTTGGGGAGAGTACGTCGCCGTAGCCCGCCAAAATTCAACTTTAAGCAACGCGAACTACAAACCTAGTACGGCTGAGAAGTTAAGCGTCTTCGAGGTAGTTTTTGCGCGTCTAAAAACTCAAAATGACTTCGTTCAAAGGGAGGAGGGATTCCAACGTTTGTAAAAAAAAATTGTAAGCGACCCTGTGCACAGTGAATGAGTGAATTCAAACATTTAAGCTTACGTGTTGTAAAATTGCCAGTTTGGAGCTTATAAACACCAAAGCAAAGTTTCTACACGGTCCCTCGTAACCCTCGTCATTCCTAGGCTTCAGCTATTTGAATTTCAAGTAGTCTTTGAGGTTTTAAAGGAAAAGTTAGACTTTCTACTGACGCATTTCTCCTTGCGTTCGCTGCGTTCTCCATGTGCACACTCCTTCGATCCTTCGACAAACCCGGCTGCAAAAATAAAGGCAGATTCACTCGGTAAGGGACAGCCAGCTTGATAAATATTCCCGATAAGCTATTTTTAAAGATGTTAAGTGTATTTCAATAGTTAAAATTGCTCAGGAGAATGAATACAGCGAAGAAAGAAGCGAGATAAGTTCACGTACCACAGACTACGCCGAAACCTTCCCACTCGCGTAGAAGGATTTCCCGCTACGGCTAGATGGGTACCACTGACATGCGCATTTACTCGTTTCTGGACAACTTTACTTCCGGTAGCAGTAGCAGCGCCAGCCGTAGTGATTTGCTTAAACTCCCTAATATCGGGGTCAATACGGCAAGGCTGATGAGGTTTGAGATTTTTCCGCAATGACCAAATTTAGTGTACCAGGGGTGATTTTCACCCAGTGATTGATGTTTTAGAACTAACTCGGCGAACTTTGAATGTTCTTTAGTTGTGCCCTCTTCAGTGTTTTGGTGTGTTGGCGTCCAGCATATTTACCTGACGAAAAATAGTAATCTTTGGAATAAAAAAATGTTCATTTAGTTTTTAAAGAAGGATTTGCCGTCTGAACAACTCGGGGTTGTCATTGAAAAACTTTTGCTGGTGCCCAAGGTTACCGGTTGGTGAGTCAAAAACTGTCACCTTGCCATATTTATCGACCAAAAATTACGTTCTTACCATGTCACTCCTGAGACTTTAGCTGCGGGTAATGGAACTTACACTCTCTGAATTTCAGTCGGCCTTCATCGTTTTCATCGGCGCGACTTTTCGAAAAGAGGTTGCGGTCTAAATTGCTCTTCCTAATTTGCATAATCCGTAATCAGCTGGTCGCCAATCTTAGCTCTTAGCCAATCAGAACGCGTGTTATCAATAGGAAGCTCAAGTCCAATACTAAGTGACAATAATAATCAATTCTGAGAAATGTTCTTTATCATAGGAAGTGATAAACCACTTCGCTCAGGTGCGTGAACTTGCCAAGAAAATGCTCCAGGAAAATCACTATGCCTCCAGAGATATTAAGAGTCGCAAGGAATTCCTAGACAGAGGTTGTCGTAACTTTGCCTTGCGGATGAATAGAAGGAGAGATATCATACTCACATCACTTAAATTTCACAAAAGTGCCGGAGAGGTGAGGAGAGCGTTGAAATCTCATATTTGTCTACAATCATCGGAGTCTAGAGCTACAATTCCCACATAAGATGTAATAAGCTTTATTCTTGCCAGTCAGTGACCTGACGTCTTTGAAAACAGCTTGTTGTTTACCATTTCTAGATTTGAATGATAAACTTTGTGAATTGGCAACCAATCAATGAATTATTTATCTTCTGTCCAGTTGATGTCTCCACCTCCCAGATTAATGAATTCTGATTGGTCGGGTTTAGGGAAAGAATCAAGTGAGAGAATTGAGTAAGAAACTGTTTAGTTAAATTGTACGCTTCTTATGAACTTCAACTGAAGTTATATTCTTTTTTTTATTTTTTTATTTCAGTGCTCAGTTAATTTGGATGACTTATTTGAACTGCTGTGTTCGGATTCTGTTCTTATGTACGACTATGAGTCCGCAGAGAGCATGCTCAGAACACTGGAAGAGAAGGCTGAGGGTGAGTGAAATGTGTGCTAATGAGTATTTTACCTAACAGGGTCCCTTCGTTAGGCCATGCATTTCATTGTAACGCATGATGTAATATTTCCCTTTTACACTCAGCCGTTTCCGTTTCGTCTGAGGACACCTTGCGAGATGCATTGGCTGTACAAGAATTGATGACAAGCCCAATGTCCAATATGCGGGGTGATGACGTCACTCAGGATTATGAAAAGGGCATTGCGCATGTGCGGCTCACTTTGGACGAACTAAGAGAGCGGAAACTTCGCACAGACGAGTTGTGTGATGTGCGCAGAATCAAACTGCAGCAACTGTTGCAGCTCAAACAGAGCGAACGAGATGCTGAGCAGGTAAAGAAAAAGTACACAAATGATCTAGAAATAGGTGAGAAGGAATAAATCCTTTTTTGCTAATGATATATCTTTTTAGCAATCACGGAATAGTTCTCCGACGGGAGAGAGGGGGGAGGGTATCTTCAAATGTGAAATAAGTAAAAACGACAACTCATGTCTGACTTTGAATTAATCAGGCAACTGTGTGGATAAGTCAACTGCGTGACGCAACGGAGCATAACCTGGGAGATGTGGGAAGGAACTCTGAGGATATCGAGGCTCTGCAACAGGAACATGAGAAGCTTGAAACTACAGCTAAAGTAAGATGCCGCTTGAGATCAGTGTAGTTGTCGTCAGTCCTTGAACGAGATATGAACTTACATCTCGAATAGGTTTTGAGGTTAGAAGTTAAACATTATTAAAACTTATTTGGAATTGTCGAGAAACGTGGACTTTTCAGTCCATGACACAGCCGTGATCAGAAAAGAAAACTCCGAATGCCGCTCCAACTCGCGAGGAACAGTTGTTTAGGAGACACATCTTAAATATTCTGAAAAGTAATTTCATCTGAATGAGAATTTTAATTAGATTATTTATTTATTTTTTTTGTAGAGTACATATGATTATGGTCGACAATTTCTCCAGGCCTCATTAGTTCTCCGTCGCACGTGTCGCTATGAACTGACCCCAAACTATCAAATGGAGGAAAAGTTAAACAGCGCTTGGAGTGAATTTTCATCGGCTATGGCTGAACGAGGAGCGAGACTCTCTGTGGCGCTCATGTTTCGTCGGAGCGCGGAGAAGGTAAAATAGCAGAAACTACCAAAGTCATTTAAGGAAGTAGCGTAAGTGTAATGGTTTAATAACTGAATAGCAAATGCATTCGACTTCCGTTGGAGCTTTAAGGGTTCATGCCCAGACCAGCACAGCCGTTGTAATGTGTCTCTCGACATGAGGTACTGGCTGACAGGAATTCTAAGGAATCTTTACACGTCTCGTTAGTCAACTTTACAATTAGAGGCAAAAGTCATACCTACAGTTCAAATTGTTTTAAATAATCATACACAGAATACCCTTTAGCCGCTACTTTGACAAACTCTAAGAACTATTCTTATATTATATAGCTTGTCCAAGATATTGAGGTGCACAGAGGAAGATACATGAGAGAGGACCTCCTGGAAGACCTCACAGCTGAGTTCATCGAGGAAGAAATTCGCCGACACTCTGAAACAAGACACTCTATCGACAAAGAATACGCTGAGACGGTTGCCATGGGGAAAACCTTGATTGACAGAATGCAATTACCTCCACTGTATGGAGAGAACGGGACACCAAATCGGCCTCCTCATCTCTTAGAGGAATCTCTGGCCGACTTGGAGGAGAGAAAAATGGCCTGGGAAAGAGTGTGGCAAGACAGGGACGAGCGACTCCGCCATTGGTTGAAACTCGGAGACTATGAACAACAGATGCGAGAGGTGAACCATATGTTAAAAAAAATAACCTCATACAGTAGATTTGATCGACAGGTCTAATTACTTTACCCTTTAAAATCTTGGTAATGCAGTTTTAACAACTTTGTTACGACTGTGAGGTTAGTCGTTTGCGATCTAAATAGAGCCTAAGGGCTTAAACTAGACGCCTATCCTTTATCAGTTTTGGAGATGATTAAGTCTCTCTTCGTTGTTACTTTAAAGCTTCTTCAGTGGGTTAAAGACAGAACCAGCGAAACAGAAGAGAACAAACACATGATTGGTGAAAACCTGACCGAAGCTGAAGCGCTTAGTGCTGACCTACAGGGACTGGAAGAAAGACTCAAGGTTTGTATCACGTGATGCGTTCGTGTGTTGCGGATTGGTCGAAAGAATGTACTCATGCTGTTTAAAAAGTTTTAAGGGGAAGCAGCTTTTTTACTAAGGGAGAACAATTGATTGAAAGATGTAATTTAGACTGTAACTGCTTTTGAACTGTCTGTTAGCTCGAAGCGTCTCAAGACATGCGAGATTTCGAACAAATTTAAGGTTAACTTTCACCTTAAGTTGGCCCCGGGTAGTTTTCTTGTTCGTCTAACGCCTTCCCCACGTTTGAAGAATGTTTTTCAACTTATCTAAGGAGCCATATTTGCATCAATCAATATTAGTTTTCAGCACCTGTGTAAAATGAGGACATGATCGCTCAGGGCATTTCTTCCGACAAAGGTGACATTTCAACAGAGGCTTTAAAAATATGACGATTATCGATAAGATTTTTCGGAGCATTGAACTTCTTCTTAGAGAGCAATGGCTTTACTCCCGGCAGCTGTACTTCTCGTTTTCTCGGGTTCGTCACTGTAATCTTCCTTGAGAGTCTCAAAACTCCGGGCAGTTTCCTCTCTTTTAAAACCGGCATACGAAGGGATTTGTGCCTCGAGGTTTTTTACTAAGTTACGTTCGAAGTTACAAGGAAATGAGAACAATGAACATGATATTAATCAGTTTAAAATGGTGACGATTCTTAGCGGACAGTGAGAGCAAAAAAGGTCATCCAAATTTCCGAGAAATTTAACCTGTTTTTCCAAGAAAAACCCTTATCCCGGCATGATAAGTTGTCAGAATTCGTAAGTTACTTTTTATAAAATTAGTACAAACTAGAACCGTTTCCGTTGCAATAAAAATTATCTTTAATAACACAGGTTTGAAGTAAAGACTAAAAAAAAAGATGTTCTTAATGCGATAGATTGTCTCTCTGTCACGCCAAGTTATCAAAGTGCGCCAACTGTTTTGTCGTCCCATGAGTGTAAATCGAAAAGTATATTAATCGACCTTTGTAAACACGCAGTTTACATTCAGTTACCTATAGATACGGCAACTCGACGAGGTGACATGGCTTGGATTGTAAATCGTCTTTGCTGGCAGCTCGTTTAATAAGTGATGTTTTTATTTAACAGACATGTAATGTGACACCTTTCGTTGTGTCTGCGGCCGAGCGAGTTCTGGTCGAATGAGCGTACACATTTGCCTCAAGCATGAAAAGTATTTGTTCACTGGGGCGTGGAGAGCGCATTGGAATGTGGTTGAACTTAAGTGGGTTGGCATGTTTCGGCATTTTAAGTTTGCATAAGTTATCAGCCTTGACTGGCGACCTGAGCTTTTGGCTGAATATTGCTGCATCAATTTAATTCGCTATTGTTGGATTTTGAGTTTATAAATCCTGAGAGGAGGTAAGATAATGAAAGCACTCACGATGTTTATTTTCGTAGAAGCCATATTCTCATCCCGGACGATGCAAAGGAAGAACTGAGCCATTTTATTGTCACAATTGCTCGTCAAGACTCGCCTAAAGTGAATAGTAACACATCCTTGTAGTTTCTGTTCATTCGATCAGGTGTTCTATCGCACTCAGTTTGGCGTTCGATTATAATATAATTTCCTTTCCGAGTTTTAAACAGCTCAGAGCCTTTACAACTATCATGCGTTTTGAAAGATAGTGCGAATCCATGCTGGCAAAAGAGCAGTGAATCATTGTTATTGTATACAAATACTAATTGCCAATTTGTATACAACCACTGAAACATTCGAGTCGAATACAATATCACAGGGACCTGATTTGATATACTTCCTTGGCTAGGAAGATTCTTAATAATCATGAACATTACTTAGATATTTGGCTTCGTCATTGCTATTTCTGTGCGGGAATTACGGGTCAGTGTTTACAAAATACATGGATTCTTAAGAAGAGAAAGTATTTAAGGACTTTAGTCACAAACGTTAAACACGAAAGGCAGATTTCATTTTAAACCCAGTGAATTATATGTCTGGCTGTAGATCGACATATTGATAGTCGATGAAATGGACATTTCGAGTTAATTATAACGCCAGAGGCAATGGCGATAATGTAATTTCCTATGAACATGGTTGCGGGATGTAAAACCTCTCTAATTAACTCTTGAGATTGATCGAGCAAAACGAAAGAATTCTTTGTTATATGTTAATGTACTCAAGGAGATGGGATTTAAGAGTCGATTTCTTGTTAACAAATCGCAATTTAGCATCGAAGACGAGCCTTTCTACGCGATAAGAGATCAGCCACGGAGAGCATTCCTGAGCAATTCAATTTCTTCAAAATACCGAAGGTGACCGTCTGTTTAGTTCTTCTAAATTGTTTTGACGAGATTAATCAAAACTTCTTATGTCTTTACGTCGGTATCCATTTATAGCTGCATGTACTAAAGAGACTTTGTTTTTTGCTTGGCCCACAATCCATGTGTATATTTTGTTTCGCATATTTTTTTGTCCTTTGAAGTGGCATACTGGTTATGAACAAAACATTCTCGCCTTATTCCTGAAATCTCTTCAAGACGACTTTAGGAACAACTCTGTTGCGGTAAACAAGGTCAAAAGGTCAAATAAAATATCACTGATTGTCTACAATATGCAATAAGCTTAAATTTATGAGTTATTTGTAGTTGAAGAGGCCTTGAAAAGATTACGTGAAGGACTTTTACAGTAATAAGGTACTTTACAGGTTCAATATACTGCCCGAAATACACAGATTATTTGCTACTCAGATAAAGGGCTCTGTATCTATTTATTGGGAATTTTTAGAAGCAAAAACAATTATAAAAAAGCATGTGCAGTCAGGTCATATCACTGTCTAAGTAACACTTGAAATGATTATCTTTTTATAACCTTCAGATGTTTTTTGTTGGCCACAATCATTTCATTGGATACTTATTTTATCATTAGTTGTTATTTGTACAGTTTGTTCTTACTCTTACTTATCATGATTTGTTTATGACATTTTCCTTAAATGTTCATTTCCAGGAAAAAGAAAGAGAAGTTGCTGAGCTCATTCAGATTATCAAGTCAATACATGTAGCTTCAGCAGAAGATCAAAGTAACAGACCCTATGGAAGGATGGCAGATTCTCTAGAAGAGGCCTGGAATGACCTTAATGTTCAATTAGAGGGAAGGAGGATACTTCTTGACACCTCAGTTGCTTTTCATCACAGTGTAGAGAAGGTACAGTGTATGATGGAATTAGATGTGGATGACCTCCAACACAGTTGTATTGAGTTTGGTTCATGGATTAAGTATTTGTTATACTGAAACCTTCATTGATATTAGTCATGCCTGACTCTTGGTGTGTTGATAATTATTTTCCATAATAATTATAATTTTTATGTTTCTTTTAGAAATATTTACTCTACAACCTTATTATGATCTTAAAACACTTCACCCCATGCTATCACCATTTACTAATACTATACTCTACAAAGAAATACACAACTCACAATGGATCCTAAACTGAAAATACCCATACTTCATATCACATTTTATTTTTCTATTAAGAAAGCAATGAGAAAAACCTTAATGTCATTAGGTGAAAACCCAGATAATGAGGAGGCCCATCATTACAGTTTCGCCCCTGACTTGTATTCTGTTTTTTTGAGTGACATGCTGGCTACCCCTGATATGCAGTTCTAAATTGTATGTAACTCTTATTAAAGTGAGGTGTAATGCTCTGAAAGAGGGTTTACAACTGTCAAGGTTTTTGATTAGTTAAACTTTGCTGTTGCTTTTAGAATAACATGTGGTTGATTAAGATATCAGTTATTTCACTGAGAAGACCATAATTATTACTTGTTTTAATTTTTAATGAAATTATGGTTGGTTTTGTGCAAAATACATTGTGGTGATTACAAGTAGTTACTTGCAATTACTAGTATTATAATTTTTTTTTTTAGAAAAAAGCTGTTTATTTTTCTATTTTTTATTATTATTTACAATTTGTCACAATTTACAATCCTATTCTTTTTCAAATTATTTTTAATGAAATGTAATGATTTGAGTTTCTTAATTATTACCAGAATTTTGATTGCTTGAGAGAATTACTAATTTCTATAGGCTGTTGTAGCTTTCAGTACCAGTATACATGTATATTATGGTTCATTTTGTAGTTTTTGAATAAAATGAATGTCTACTTGTTAAAAAAATTTAAAAGTGTGGCCCTGTATGTAAGAAAAAATCTTGCCCTAAAAAATCTGTAGAATGCATGGTAACTGGTATTTAATGTTAAGATTTATGAAAATGATACCTTTTATGGGATAATGATTTTTATTGGCTTCTCTACACTTGCATGGCCAAGCTTTTGATCTAGTTGTTCCATCTGTCCATTTTACCGTAAAATTCTTGTCGCTTTTCTTGTGACCCCGCTACAGACTGTGAGTATATGATCTGTTGAATGCTAAATATACCTTTCTTTGTGCAGTCTGTTTTGTAGATCTTAAAAGTTGATCCTTTAAAGCCTTCATATCTGTAGCTAAGGTATAATCCATGGAATTTATCCAAGGATTTATGATGTCTGATTTGTGAAGTTGTTAATTTAGGAATTTTTATTTTGGGTTTTGAGAATTTAATTGGTAAATTGTTGATTGGAATTTTAATCACAACAGATAGATACACCAAACAATCTGTGTGGACATCTTTTATCTCAGATAGTAATTTGGATGCTTTGTTAATGAAAAAATGTTATCCATATTTCATTAGTGATAGCCATAGGTCGATATTCTTGGTTTTACATGATCTCCTGTAATTTCACTCTTAAAGGTTTTGTTGATCGTGGTCAGTCAAGCATGATGTCAACTTGCCTTTTATGTTTTTAAAGATGTAATGTAACCAAAGCTCACTTTTATGGAGTTAAGAGTTGCTAATAGTTATGATTTAAGTGGTATATATAACCAGTCAACATTTTGATGGATTGCTTTAATCACTTTTCTTCATTGACAATGTTCAAAATTGAGGAATGCTAATTTTTTCATGCTTGGCTAAAAATATCCTTAGGTCATGTTGATTGAGATATAAATGATTCTAATTAAAACAATTCTTTAAGAAAGAAATTAATGAACAGAAGATCCCCTTTTTTATTGTAAGATGAATGGTTTTATCCTGTTTGGAAAATATTGCTGGTCACTATCTACACTAACAGTTTCTTACTTTTTAGTTATAACTTAATATTTGGCAGGTTCTTTCCTGCAGTTACAGTTTGATTTTTGGCAGTGCTTTTCATGTCTTCTTTTTCATAATGACAGATCTCCTAAGTATAAAAGCGTAAGGTAGCATCATGGATTTTTCATTTAATGCTTATACTTAGGGTGGGATGTCTTCCTTAACAACAGGCCACAAAGCACTGCTCGGCTTAAATAAAGGCAAACCCTGACATAATCTTGAGAATTTTCCAAAACTGTCAATGAAACTACAAATTTATTAATTAACAATAAAACTCCTAATCTTCAATTTGATGGATTAATTTTGTTTCCTTATAATTTGTTCAAATCAGGTAGAATCAATTTAAGTAATGACCTAAATTTTGTATTCCTTAAGTATACCAGAATGTGAAAGTTTTTTACAGCTTAGCTTTTTAGATAATAATTATTTTACCATGACCTGAGTAGTGAATTTGCAATTAATAATGTATATTTTGTTTTGAATTGACTTTGTACAGTTTTCTGATAAAATCAATACCTCAGAAGATGAAATCAGCCGAACTCTTTTAGTGGAAGATGTGACATCATCATCATCATTGCTTCATCAACATCAGGAACTAAGAAAAAGTGTATTGGAATTATCCATGCAGACTTTATCTAAAGGACAAGCTCTCTTGGACAAATTACGAGAGGCTAGTTCACATGCTGACATAAACAACCATCATGCCACAAAAGCAGCATGTTACAGTGTGGAACGTATTCTGGAAGCCCTGCAACACAGGCGAAAGCAACTTGATGAACAGTGGAAAGAGCGAAAAAAAGTTTTGGAGCAGTGTATGAAAAGATGCAAGATTGATGAAGAAATAAGACAGGTATCAGGAGGCTTTGGACCATTAAAAGTTACTTATCTAAAAAATTTCTAGGATATTGAATTGTTCCTAATCTTTGTTTAGCAATAGATGTTGAAGCTAAATGATATGTGAACTGGATTCTTGATCTTGAGTTTCTGGATCATTCTCTGGCTGAGTCATTTGTGTTATGTTTTTGGGTATTATATCCTCTTATAATGGTGTACTCATATTTTTTAAGATAACATAATTATATTATGGCTGTGGTGTAAGGAAAATTCTAGGGTGCCCTTTGGACCCTCAGCCATGCCAGCTAAACAAGGTGCCCAGCCCTTGAAGTTAGTGTCCTCCCCCAAAATTAAATTGATTAATCAATTAATTATTTGATAATTAATTAATTATTTAATTAATTCCACAAATGTTTTGATTAATCAATAATTAACCCTGTTATTTTATTCTCGATGAATGTCTGCACTTTTTGTTGTTGCCATCAACTACAAATACAAATGCTTTGCAATCGTTTGTTTACAGAATATACCTGTCCCATGTTTGGATCCATGTTGTTCCTTTATTTGTAAATCTGGTTTCTTTTCAATTATTTTGGAGGGAATCATGTTTGTGAAACCTTGCTTTTTATTAATTTTTTTTGCATTTACGTGGATACAGTTACTGTAAACACATCCCCATTTAAAAATGTACTTCACCATTTTAAAATGTACTTGACATTTCAGGTATCTTAGTTCCTGAATGAGCCAATCAGATCTCAAATGCATTTTTAATGAGTTCTCTGAGAACTAAGTTCCTGTGTCAACCAATCAGATTTGGTTTGTAATATGGACTTTGCCCTTTAGGAACTAAGTTCCTCACTAAACCAATGACATGGAAGAATACATGACGTGACATTTCTAAATTAAGGTTCGCCTGTTTTATTTAGGTCAACACTAAATAGAGCAGACAACAATGTTACACTTTGGAAATGAGTCAAATACACGATGGTCTACACGGCAACGAAAAGGCATCTGATACTACACAATTCTGTAAAAAATGCCACAACGGTTTTGCCGCGCTTTTTACCAGCGCAGATACATATACCTTATTAGTAGTTTTGTTGTGTAGTATCGCTGATTATTATTACAAGTTGTGCCGTAGTTTGATGAGCCCGTAGGGCGTGTGAAAATACAAATAACGAGTAAAATTTTTACTCAGCGATACTATACAACAAAACGTCTAATAAGTTATTTATTATCCAACACGCCAAACTGTTATATATATGTTGTTCAGTGCGGGTGAATTTCGCGGATATTTATTTACGGGGAGTGCGTGACAGAAGTATGCGAAGCAGTACCAAACTGGCGCGTTGTTTTGTTGCTGTTTCTATTTTCTTCGATGAATTAAAGGAAGAAATTTCCTGGACGTCGAGCTGTTCTTCTTCATTTGATTCATCTAGTAAACTTAGATCTATATTTGCCAGCCATTCTGACTCTTCGTCGTCGGATGTATGATTCAAACTGGTTGCCGTTTTGTTTTCGTCATTTAACTACAAATCCACCGTCATTTAACTACAAATTCTCCGCTTGCACGATGCGAGAAAATCTGTTTAACCGATACTCTAGAGTACAAATACCGCGTGACATTTGTACTCAACCAATCGTTTCGTAACATTTTCAACGCTGTAGTGTATGTATAAAGGGCAGAAATTTCCTCTCCTACGCTTCAAATGCGTTGTTTATTTTGTTTTGGAAAAGTATTTCGCTACGCTTCAATGATCTCGTCTCGGATTGGTGAAAAAATGACAGGTGTATTCATGCGTGGAAATGAACTTACAGTTGCGAACCGAGATGTAATCGGCGTTGAGTTTCTTGTTTTCCTCTTCTCTCTCGTGAGTTAAAAAAATCCATTCCCAAAGAGAAATTAGGCAGATCTTCATCGGCTTATTCGCTTGTTGCCATGTCTAGTTTAACTTTTTTACGGAAGTTTTTCCCGGTTTTTAATGAAAAATGCTGAAGTCACTCGTGCGAAAAAAAATTGTCCCGAGGCATTTGACGTCACCAGCGTGAATCAGTGGGAAGCACGCTCGCGCAATTGAGTTTGATTGCACGACCCTTAGAAGCTATGTTGTAATAAGCAACATAAACCGGTCTAAAAACTTATCGCAAGAGCAACATTGCCGGGGGAGACTGTTTTGACTTGTGTACATCGCCATTTCAAAACGTACTTGACATTAAAGGTATCTTAGTTTCAGAATGAGCCATTCAGATCTCAAATACAGTTTTCATGAGGTCTTTGGGAACTAAGTTCCTGTGTCAACCAATCATATTTGGTTTGTAATATCAACTTTGTTCTTTAGGAACTAAGTTCCTCAACAAACCAATGACATGGAAGAACATATGACATGTCATTTCTAAACTAAGGTTTGCCTGTTTTATTCATGTCAACACTAAATAACACAGACAACAAATTGAATTGATAACATGGCAGAGCCGCGCAATCAAACTCAGTATCTGTAAGCTCTCTCCAGATCTCGATAGCACACGCTGTTGGCGCCTGCAAATGGCTTCGCCAGAATTGTTTTTTTTTTTTCGCGCGAGCGGCAAATTTGTGAACACGGTGAAAAATATTATACTTCGCGACAATAATGGATAAAAATAGAGACTCGGCCTACCAATCCCAAAACGAAGACAATTTTGCGACCTTTTCTCTTTGGCTAGAATTCTTAACCGAGGCAGAAAAAGAGAAAAACAACGGGAAACGAGACTCGGCATCAGCGCTGTCACGATTCGCTTCACTGAACAAACACTTCTAAGATAGTGTTGTCCGTTATTCGTGTCAGATTTTGGATGCAAAATTTCACCGGCTACGTTATAAAACAATTGGTTCATGTTTTTAGCTGTGCACTATCGACTTATGGAGCACTTGGGTTTTTCTTCCCAAGGAATTCAGTCCTCAGAAAAATAGTTATCTCCACCCATCTTCGCTTCGCTTCATCTCAGGTAAGATGTCTAAAAGAGATGTTGCCTCATTTCGCGCCATGAAGTAAATTTTGGCGGGCAATAAACCGTGACCGCTGTTCTTTTTCGTGTTTCCCAAAACACTTTCCCAACGGATTCAGCCGTGTCTTGCGACATGCAAAACGCATTTATCACTCCACCGAGCCACCAAATGACATTGGTTGGACAAGATTGAATGTGGTTCGCGAAAAGGATACCTGCGCAACTATCTTGCGAAATATATCGATCGTACGCGATCATTTCGCAGGAACACCTCTCCTGACCTCACCTGGATCTTTTTCCAATCTCAAGTCAGGTAACCGCTAGCTGATTGGCCAAACTGGTAACTAATTTCTACCAATTCTATTCGTGTTCCCACGGAGACTGTTCGTCGCTACACTGCTGCAGCAGTAGAATTTTTTTTCGGTACGTTTGCACGAAGCATTTGCAGCTTCCTCAGAGTACATTCTCCTTCAAGCTGCAAATGCTTCGTGCAAACGTACCGAAAAAAAATTCTACTGCTGCAGCAGTGTAGCGACGAACAGTCTCCGTGGGAACACGAATAGAATTGGTAGAAATTAGTTACCAGTTTGGCCAATCAGCTAGCGGTTACCTGACTTGAGACCGGAAAAAGATCCAGGTGAGGTCAGGAGAGGTGTTCCTGCGAAATTGATCGCGTACGATCGATATATTTCGTAAGATAGTTGCGCAGGTATCCTTTTCGCGAACCACATTCAATCTTGTCCAACCAATGTCATTTGGTGGCTCGGTGGAGTGATAAATGCGTTTTGGATGTCGCAAGACACGGCTGAATCCGTTGGGAATGTGTTTTGGGAAACACGAAAAAGAACAGCGGTCACGGTCTATTGCCCGCCAAAATTTACTTCATGGCGCGAAATGAGGCAACATCTCTTTTAGACATCTTACCCGAGATGAAGCGAAGCGAAGATGGGTGGAGATAACTATTTTTCTGAGGACTGAATTCCTTGGGAAGAAAAACCCAAGTGCTCCATAAGTCGATAGTGCACAGCTAAAAACATGAACCAATTGTTTTATAACGTAGCCGGTGAAATTTTGCATCCGAAATCTGACACGAATAACGGACAACACTATCAACAACAAACATATGAAACATGTGTGAACTGCGGTTATGAGACGTATATGAGAACGATCCTTCGCAGTAAAGCACTATTTGAGCAATAGTGAAAATCAGACCTGAAAAAAATTTCAGGCCTGTACGGGATTCGAACCACTGACCTCTGCGATACTAGTGCAGCGCTCTACCAATTGAGCTAACAAGCCAACTGGGAGCAGGCCATCAAATTAATTCGATATAAACCCGTAGATGATAAATCAAACAACAACAAACATATGAAACATATGTGTGAACTGCGGTTATGAGACGTATATGAGAACGATCCTTCGCAGTAAAGCACTATTTGAGCAATAGTGAAAATCAGACCTGAAAAAAATTAATTTGATGGCCTGCTCCCAGTTGGCTTGTTAGCTCAATTGGTAGAGCGCTGCACTAGTATCGCAGAGGTCAGTGGTTCGAATCCCGTACAGGCCTGAAATTTTTTTCAGGTCTGATTTTCACTATTGCTCAAATAGTGCTCTACTGCGAAGGATCGTTCTCATATATGGACAACACTATCTTAGAAGTGTTTGTTCAGTGAAGTGAATCGTGACAGCGCTGATGCCGAGTCTCGTTTCCCGTTGTTTTTCTCTTTTTCTGCCTCGGTTAAGAATTCTAGCCAAAGAGAAAAGGTCACAAAATTGTCTTCGTTTTGGGATTGGTAGGCCGAGTCTCTATTTTTATCCATTATTGTCGCGAAGTATAATATTTTTCACCGTGTTCACAAATTTGCCGCTCGCGCGAAAAAAAAAAACAATTCTGGCGAAGCCATTTGCAGGCGCCAACAGCGTGTGCTATCGAGATCTGGAGAGAGCTTACAGATACTGAGTTTGATTGCGCGGCTCTGCCATGTTATCAATTCAATTTGTTGTCTGTGTTATTTAGTGTTGACATGAATAAAACAGGCAAACCTTAGTTTAGAAATGACATGTCATATGTTCTTCCATGTCATTGGTTTGTTGAGGAACTTAGTTCCTAAAGAACAAAGTTGATATTACAAACCAAATATGATTGGTTGACACAGGAACTTAGTTCCCAAAGACCTCATGAAAACTGTATTTGAGATCTGAATGGCTCATTCTGAAACTAAGATACCTTTAATGTCAAGTACGTTTTGAAATGGCGATGTACACAAGTCAAAACAGTCTCCCCCGGCAATGTTGCTCTTGCGATAAGTTTTTAGACCGGTTTATGTTGCTTATTACAACATAGCTTCTAAGGGTCGTGCAATCAAACTCAATTGCGCGAGCGTGCTTCCCACTGATTCACGCTGGTGACGTCAAATGCCTCGGGACAATTTTTTTTCGCACGAGTGACTTCAGCATTTTTCATTAAAAACCGGGAAAAACTTCCGTAAAAAAGTTAAACTAGACATGGCAACAAGCGAATAAGCCGATGAAGATCTGCCTAATTTTTCTTTGGGAATGGATTTTTTTAACTCACGAGAGAGAAGAGGAAAACAAGAAACTCAACGCCGATTACATCTCGGTTCGCAACTGTAAGTTCATTTCCACGCATGAATACACCTGTCATTTTTTCACCAATCCGAGACGAGATCATTGAAGCGTAGCGAAATACTTTTCCGAAACAAAATAAACAACGCATTTGAAGCGTAGGAGAGGAAATTTCTGCCCTTTATACATACACCACAGCTTTGAAAATGTTACGAAACGATTGGTTGAGTACAAATGTCACGCGGTATTTGTACTCTAGAGTATCGGTTAAACAGATTTTCTCGCATCGTGCAAGCGGAGAATTTGTAGTTAAATGACGGTGGATTTGTAGTTAAATGACGAAAACAAAACGGCAGCCAGTTTGAATCATACATCCGACGACGAAGAGTCAGAATGGCTGGCAAATATAGATCTAAGTTTACTAGATGAATCAAATGAAGAAGAACAGCTCGACGTCCAGGAAATTTCTTCCTTTAATTCATCGAAGAAAATAGAAACAGCAACAAAACAACGCGCCAGTTTGGTACTGCTTCGCATACTTCTGTCACGCACTCCCCGTAAATAAATATCCGCGAAATTCACCCGCACTGAACAACATATATATAACAGCTTGGCGTGTTGGATAATAAATAACTTATTAGACGTTTTGTTGTATAGTATCGCTGAGTAAAAATTTTACTCGTTATTTGTATTTTCACACGCCCTACGGGCTCATCAAACTACGGCACAACTTGTAATAATAATCAGTGATACTACACAACAAAACTACTAATAAGGTATATGTATCTGCGCTGGTAAAAAGCGCGGCAAAACCGTTGTGGCATTTTTTACAGAATTGTGTAGTATCAGATGCCTTTTCGTTGCCGTGTAGACCATCGTGTATTCGACTCATTTCCAAAGTGTAACATTGTTGTCTGCTCTATTTAGTGTTGACCTAAATAAAACAGGCGAACCTTAATTTAGAAATGTCACGTCATGTATTCTTCCATGTCATTGGTTTAGTGAGGAACTTAGTTCCTAAAGGGCAAAGTCCATATTACAAACCAAATCTGATTGGTTGACACAGGAACTTAGTTCCCAGAGAACTCATTAAAAATGCATTTGAGATCTGATTGGCTCATTCAGGAACTAAGATACCTGAAATGTCAAGTACATTTTAAAATGGTGAAGTACATTTTTAAATGGGGATGTGTTTGTAATACATGTATTTGCTGCAAAAGCTAAAATTAGCTATTACAGTAGCAAATGGATGGAAAGTGTCAAGAAGTAATAGAGAAATTTATACTAGATCAATACAACTGTGCTACTGTATTCCTACCAATTAAGTGAATTCATTCTTGCAGCTATCTAGCATTGATCATTTCATCGTCAAGATATGTATTCCAAAGAAATAAAACTAACCTTCAAAAGCTAGGTAACCCTGTGCAAACAAGTTATCAAATTATGCTGACCAGAAAACGTATACATTTGCATAAACAAAGACTTTTAACATGGCAATTCACACTTTGCGGTTTGGAAAGTATTTGTAACAATAAAGTAAACAATGATAAAACAGCCTAAGGGAAAATTGAGATAATATTTTGAGAAATGGTACTAATATTCAGAAGGTTCATGTCTTCTGTCTGAGATCGTAGTGTTAGATATTTGTCAAATCATGTGGAACAAAACTTAAGATCTGAACGTATGAGAGTAAACAGGTGAGCTTATCTGGCATCAAAGGAAATTTCCACGAGGCATTATTTACACAATAAATGGAAAACAGCATGTCACATATTTTTGCATTCTTGTATACTATGGAACTGAACGGAGGGACAAGAATGACCGGCTGGGCGACTGGCATTTTTTTTATCAGTTGTCTTGGAAGCCAAAAGTTAGTGGTCTCTGGCAACCGGGTGCCATTAGACCACAGGCTTGTATAACTACAACACAGTATTCTTAGGGTTAGCCAAAGAAGGTGATATTTGTGATCCTTAAGAGTAACTTTTGTAACAACAATCCAACAGATCACAAAATGGCTAAATGAGGAAGGAGAGGATTATCTTAGCTATCAAGACTATGGAGACTCGGCACCCTCAACTCAAGTTCTCCTCGATGAACACTTCAAATTTGAGGAAGTGGCAAAGGTATGTTTATGAATTGTTGTTGATTCACTGGCCAACATATCCTTGGCTTTTCATAACTCGTGGGTGCAAGAATTGAGTGCCAGTTGCTAGCCTCTCTATGTATATGATTCTTATTTATACTGTGTAATCAGTTCTCAGAGTTATTGCTTGTTTAAGTGAAAGGTTAGTGAATAATAATTTTAAAGAAGTGACTATTGGAGAGTGTCATTGCATTTACAAGATGAGCTGTTGAGCGTCTGATAAGAAATTTATAGGATTTGATAAATAATAAAATTTGGTTAAAAATTGTAAGCAATAGTTCCTTTTTACTATCAGGAAAAGGAAGAGGCTGGCCAGAGGCTTGCACGAGAAACAGAAAAGCTTATGCATGGAAACTTCAGTGACATACAGGAAACACAGCAAAAAATTACCCTGCTACTAACAAACCTGCAGTTATTCAAAGAACGTTTGGAAGATAGAAGGAAACTACTGACAGATACACTAACCTTTTACAAGAAAAACAGCAGAGTAAGTGACAGTATTAGTGATGTTTGATTTGTCTGAAGTTGTTGGCATTTCCTAACCATTAGTTTCATACTGAAATTTCCAAACTTTCCTGGTTATTTTATTTTATTTTTTTTCTTTTAAGGCACATGATAAGCTTGATGAAATAAGAGACAAAATTACAGAAGAAAAGCTGACCATTGAAGATCAAAAGGAGCTGTATGGAGCAATCAATGCAGCATCTGCAGCTCAACTGCGAGACGGAAAGATATTGCAAGAGAAAATGGCAGATGGGAAACACCAACCTGTGATTGTGAGAATGTATGAAGAATTGCAGGAGAGAAGTACAGCTATGCTTGTTAATGTTGAACCTGATCTTGCTGACAAGGAATTTGAAGATGTAAGATTCTCATCTTTATCCTGAGTTTTGTGAAACCAGCATTAAGCAGACGGTCAGGTAGTCTTTTGTATCAGAAAAAGGTAATTCTGCAAGGAACCAAGGAGGGGACTGGCTATTAACACATTAATGAGCACAAGTGAAGGGAAATGCAAGTGATTAAGTAGTGACTGATTATTAGTTTTGTATTTGGTTGGTTGAGATGGTCATCTTATTTTTCTTAAACTATCTTCTAAGTGTCACTGATTAGTATACCAGTACTTGCTGTTTAAGTTTTTTTTTTTTCTACTTAGCTCTGTGGTTGGATTAGGAATGTTGGTGAAGACTTTCTTGATAGCAACACAGTAATGGGTGATTCTGTCAAAACATCACAGGAATTTCTGTATTCACATCAAGAACTGGATTCTGAGAGACAGGTTAGAAACTGTAGCTGGCAAATTACCTGCTTATTAATTCTACTTGTATCAATATTTGGTAATTGCACATCTGTGTTAGGCAAAGTTATGCACCAGATTTTGATCAGGCCCTTGTTTGGAGTTGCATGTACAGCTGTTAACACATTCATTCCAGCCAGTAAATGCACTAAGTGTAATTTAGCAACCATTTACTGATTCTTTAGACAGTCAGCATCTTTAGAACTGCTTCATAAAAGAGTATTTTTAGTCTAGTTTTATTGTTTTACCTGTAACTTGACCAAATATTCATGAATGCCTTTTCTAGTGTGATAATATTACCAATAGGGGTTGCACCAAACAGTGCTTTCAGAAGAATGAGTAAAAAAAAAATAATAGAAAAAGATGGTGTTTGTTTTTCCATAAAAGTGGGTCAAGAAAGACACAAATTTGTTACAACAATTAAGAACGCAATTAGTACAGGACTAAACTTTTACAGTATTCACCAAATTTTTGTTTGTTTGCAGGCTTTTGCAGATCAAATGGCCAAAGCGATTGATGTGTCGAATGTGCAATCAAAAAAAGATATTGTAAAAGTGAAAGATATACAAGATTTGTGGATGAGGTTTTCTTCTCGACTTGAATACAGGCTTAAGCTGGGGAAAATGTACTTTGATTTCCATCGCCATAGACAACTGGTAGGTGCCAAATGCTTTTAGTGCAGATAATAAGGTTCAATGCAAGTTTTAGTTGCCTGATCAATGATTTGCTTTCTTGATAGCTGTTTGGGAAATTGGATGAGCTCTTCAATCAGCTGACAAGTGATGAGCCTAAAGAGAATGTTGATGCATCACCTGCATTACTTGTACAGCAAGAACAACTGCAGGATGCCATTCTTTCAGCCTCTGGACAAATGCAGAGAGAGTCACAAGCACTTCTTGATGAGTTGCAAAAAGTAAGTAGCCCCCAACAAGTGAGTGTTATAAACGTGCGAGCCAGCGAGCCATGCGAGCCAAGGATGAGCCATGTGAACCATGCAAGCCACAATCAAAATGTTAAGAATTTTATTTGTTACATTTACATTTATTTGTTACATTTATTCTTCAAAGAACAAATTCATAGAAAAACATGGCAACAAGGCAATTGTTTCAAACTGATGAAATCCTAAGCAATCTTTTTGCATCTCTGCGCGTATCCTGAATGAAATCAACCAAAAATGTCCATAAAAAATCAATTACTTACATCGAAGTGATGATTTTTCAAGTAGTGAAAGATGACAGCATTCAATGTTGACGGACTAAATCTGATTTGAGAAGAAGCATTGTAGTAGAAGCATTTGCCATCAGCTGGTGGGTCGAACGCTATCTTAAAACCAGCTTCTGCTATTCTGGTGGTGAGTTTTGGAGAAAGACTTGTCTGAGGGAAGAGACAACCACCTGGAGCAGTCAGTCAACCGACAGAGTTTTGATAACTCTGATTCACTTAAGAGCGAAGCTGTTAAAATTATGTGATTTCCTCACCATTCTTGATGCCAATACACAGAGTTGCCCCGGAAGTACTGTTCTCTTTTCTCCTGAATGATTTTCCACATGGATATAAATGAATGACAAGAGTCAATGAATACCATTCAACTACCCATTCAAGTAGTGGTAGGGCAGTGGAGCCATGCATTTTTCTCAGAAAATTTTTTTACTTAAGTTGAACCTTAATTAATTTTTGTCGCATTGTTTTTATTTTTTGCAGATCATGAGCAATTTGAATTGATAAAATTTTCTCTAAATGACAAAATATGAAACAAAGAAAAAAATTCGTCCAACTCAGGACAACCATTACTATGAGCAAGACTTGGCATGATGTACAGATGTTTAGAGCATTTTTCATATTTGATGCACCAGCGATAGTTCTAGCAACTGAAGCAAGATTAGGATTTTTTTCTGGGAATATTTCAATTTTAAGCACTTTTGTAGCTAAATTTAAAATTAATTTCCCAGGGAAAGAGAGAGTACCCTGGCAGCGAGGTTGTACTGTTTGTACTCGCCCCCAGGATCATCTCCGCTTTCAAGATGGCGGGCGGGTGGGCGGTTTACAGTGATAGTTTAGTGATAGTCGGGAGTGAAATGATCAACGATCTCCCAGACCCTGGACTAATCGAAGAAAAAGAAATACTCGCAAAAATGGCTCGTATGACTCACATGGCTCACATGACTTGCATTGCTCACAGATTTTGCAGACCCCCAACAAGTTCTTGTAGTTTAAAGAGGAAAGCATCCATTATTTTATTTTTCTGTAGGAACCCAGAGAGGAGTGTTTGGACAGAGGGGCAGCTGCTGATTGCATACAGAAGTTCCTGGCAACTCTAGAGGCAAGGGTTCACAAGCTTGGCCAGCTTTGGAACCTAAGAGAAGAACAACAAAACAAGAACAGACAGCTGAGTGCTGAGTTTGTGCAGTTTGAAAAAGACACCAGGGAGGCAAGTAGTCTTTTGTTTTAATACTTTATTTGAACACACTGTACCTGCCAAGGGAGGCTCTCTATAACCTCACAATGATCTAGGTGTAAACTGCAAATGTAGTAGTTATTAAGTAGTAACATGGACTGTTCCAAAAGTTATCACCTTCAAATCAAGTGAAACTGAGCTTATTTGATTTGCTCTCAGTAGGGCCAAACTGATTTTCCAGAGGACTAAAGTGAGCCTTCAAGTTTCTTAACTCAGCAGTATCTCCAGATTTGGAAAGACAGTTAAATTGACTTGAAGTTGTAATCCAACAAATCTACATTTTTCTATGTGGAATATTGACTGTTGTAACAGTCTAAGCAGTAGGGGCATTGGAATTAATTAACCATGTAAGCTATCATTTTCTAATTCCTTTTTTTCCTAACCGGGGTTCTGTTCTCATCGTTTTAGGTCATACTATGGATTAAAGAACAGAGTGATACATTTTTCCCTGTCAAAGTAGACTACAGTTCCCTTCCCATTGACCCAAGAGAGTTAGAAGACAAGTTGCAAAAGTTCAAAGATGCTGCAAGGGTAAGAAAGAGAGGACAAGAAAAACAAGTAAAATGCAGGTTCTACATAAGATTGAAATGGTAGTGTAAGAAGATGGGAGGCTTTGCTCAATGAGCAACTGGAAAGAAATACTATTCTGCCCAGTAGTAAAAACTGCCTTTTTATGACTACTGCCTCTATGGAGGCAAAGCCATAATGTCATCAAATGGAATTGCTATAAAATAAAAAAATAATTTAAAATTAACAGGCAAAACTAAAATTAGTATTGATTAATCATTATTGGAGCCTAGAGCGTAGACCAATAGAGGAATAGTGAGGTTCCTAAGCTAGCCCCTTCAAATTATTATTATAAATTATTACTATTGTTGTCATTTACAATGAATATATGAAGTTCATATATTTTGAACTGCGGTTATAGATACGTATGATGCATGATCCTTGCAGTAGAGAGCGCTATTTATGCAATAGCAAAAATCAGACCTGAAAAAAATCAGGCCTGTATGAGATTCGAACCACTGACCTCTGCGATACTAGTGCAGCGCTCTAAAAAAAATCAGGCCTGTATCATACGTATCTGTAACTGCAGTTCAAAATATACGAACTTCATATATTCATCATATCTGATTTATCATCACGGGTTTATTACGAATCAACTTAATGGCCTGCTCCCAGTTGGCTTGTTAGCTCAATTGGTAGAGCGTTGCACTAGTATCGCAGAGGTCAGTAGTTCGAATCCCGTACAGGCCTGATTTTTTTCAGGTTTGATTTCGCTATTGCATAAATAGGGCTCTCTACTGCGAAGATCGTGCATCATACGTATTGGTGTCATTATTGTTATTGTTAATATGATTATTTGTTACCATTTAATTATTGGTTGAATGTCAAATGGTCACTACATTAATTTATATTCTTGAATCATCCTTTGCTTGTGGAACAGGGTACTTCTAAATATGTGGAACGTGGCAGGTTTTCTGTTTTTGATGTGAGACAAATATTCTGCAATACTACCTTCTATCATCATTATAGAGCCTCTAGTTCTTTCCAATGTGGACACCAGTTTTTTCCAAAACTCACAGTTCACCTTTCCTCATTATGTAGCCTCGGTGGTAAAACTGGTTAGAGAAATGCAGTGTAAGTTGGTGTGTCAATGTCCATGTAAAATATACATAGTACAAAGTAAAGACTTCTGGTGTAAGTTGTTTTTCTTACACATGTAGTTCTAAGTTTTTCTTGGTCTCTTCCTCAGCGCACTGATGAAGATGTTCAAGCACATCTACGTGCAGCAGAGGAGCTGTCAGAGGCAGAGGGTAGCTACAAAGCAGCCATCAGAGTCATTACAGATGAACTTCAGATTGCTTATCAAAGGTTTAAGACACTGCTAGCAGATTATGAGGTTTTGCTGTCAATGTCAGCAACATTTTACTCAAGCGTTGAAAAAGTAAGTTGTGCAATCAGCCCCTTTCATCTTGCCATAGTTATTCTTTTTAATTCTTTTATACATTGTTGTTCAATTTTTTTCTGAGAATTTCCATTGAATCATATGACATCCTCTAAGTTGTCTTTTCTTTATTCTCAGCATGTTTGGTTGATATATAATCATGATAATGTTAGGAGAAAATAATTACTTCATAGTTACTCACGGAAAAAAGATTTTCAAATAAAACTCAGAGTAGTATGAAAATGTAACCATTAATTTTTACCTACAGCTTTTGTTGAGGCATTGTTTCTTTTCTATGCTTTAAAGTAAAAATATTTTTACTTTTACTAAGATACTGCCTTTCTTCTGTTTCTTAATGCAGTCATTGAAAACAGACTGGAACATGTCATGGTTATGCATCGATCAGTTGATAGCTAAAATGATCCCCCTCTCTGGCAAACTCCTTGGCATTTGAAAATTATTTTGTTCAAATTTCCACCTTCTTCCTCACCCTTAGGCCAAAATTGTATGCCCTCCATCCCAAGTGCCAGATTAGAACATCTGTGTCTTTCTTTTAGACCTTTTCTTCTAGGCCATCTGTTCACAAAAGTGAACTAGGTGTAGTTACCTTTTAACACCTCTACAATGTATTCTACTGGGAAGAAATGACAGTTCTAGTTCCAACTCCCTGCGCACCCAGGCAAAGTTCAAATTGCCACATTAATTGTTTTGGTGAAACTTATTGTGTGGCATCCCGGTTAGCTCAATGGATAGAGCGCTGGACTGTAGTGCGGGAGGTTGAGGGTTCGAGCCCCGGCCGGACCAACACTCAAGGTCTTAAAATAATTGAGAAGAATTTGCTACCTTTCTATAACATCAAGAAATGGTTAGGTATTCTAGTCTTCTCAGATAGGGACGAATAAATGGAGGTCCTGTTTCCTGCAGGGTTGGGGCAGGAGATGTTAATTTCCCACACACGAGATTACTGGGTGATGGATGTCCTCCCCTGGGGTGGGATGGGTGGGTTAGGACAGCAGGTCCACATCAGCTATTACAGCTGCCAAATTAATCAACCTGCTTAAACAAATAAATTAACTTCAACTTCATCTTGGGGATGGTTTGTACACTATGATTCCCAGAGAATTGCAATATCAGAAAATTAACTTTTTTCTTGACTGAATTTCATTTCAGCTTCTCCAAATGATGGATGATATGACATATGGCCTTCAAAGCCAACCCCTCCCCAGAGACATCAACAACTCCCAGCTCCTTCTACAGGACCATCTCGCCAACTACCAGACAGTTCAAGACCTGTACAGCTTCACCACTGTTAGTGCACAGGATGTCTTAAGCCGTGCTTCCACTTCAGCAGCTGTCTCTGTATCTCGTGATGAAATCAAGGGCTTCCTTGAGAGATCAGAAGGAAGACATGAGGAGTGGAGGTCTCTTTGGGAACACCATAGGGACAAATTGTTAGAAAGTGTGCGATTGTGTGAATTTGAGCAGGCTATCAGTGCAGTAAGTTTGTAAACACTGCTAGAAGGATGTATAGGCTGAAATGTCTTAATCACCTTTGGAAATAATTTCAATTTTTTCAAAGTAAAGGAGACAACAGAATTAGTTTGTTTTTTTTTGGGGGGGGGGAGATATTTCCATCATTCCATTTTTTTCTGTCAAATTCCTTTGTGTATAGGGCTTAAATGTTTTGAAATGTTTTGGTTTTGATTCCATGGGACTTATTATAGAGCCTTTTATCTGTACTGTAGTGTAATAATCGTATCGTATATTTTAAAATAAATATTCAGTGTAAAACATGAGGCTTAAAAAGGTTTGGTGTACAATTTTTGGACTGGTTTCAGTCATCGTGATTCTGTTGAAAGAAAGTTTTTACACAGGTTTCCATTAATAATTATTTTTATTAGGTCAACTTGACCATAGAGGAGCACACCAGAGAACTCCTTGCTCTAAACAGAAAGTTTGGAGTCACTCTACTTGATGCTGTTACTTTGCTTCAAGAGTCAGATTCATTTCTGGAGTCTGTTAAGGTAACTGTAATTTTAATGATAATGATGAGAATGAGAATGATAATAACTTGCTTGTCTCCCAAGTTGCTATTTATAGGAGATTAAGATTAATTTCAAGAGGGTTTCTCAATATCCTGGTTTTAAAACTGTTTGAGAGCTGATTGATCATCTTCCCCATCTTGTCTGACGTTTTTATTGAATGCGTTGTTTGGTTGACTCTATTTGTGGTACATAAGGGCGATTAAAATATTTTGACAGCCAGCTGATGTGGAAGTAGTAAGACTGGTTGAAGAAGCAGGGAAGTTGAAGCAATTAAATCATCACGATGCACCTGCCATTATGCGACAAGTTTCTGCAATGGAAGCCCGCTGGCAGAGATTTTTGTCCAGGATGGAAGACCACAGGGCCATGCTTGAAGCATCAATAGAGTTCCATCAGATTTATGAACAGGTTTGTTAGTAGTAAGATTTATTACACGACTCGGGAAGTCAGAGGGCCAATAACTAAAATCAACCAATCAAAATGCTCTATTGCCGGTCAATATTCTCTCAGTATTGGACCGGGCACTGTCCCGAATGGTCCCGAATGATACCGCACTTGTGTCCCTTTGAACTTCAGTCGTATAATAAATCTCTTATTAACCAAGCTTGCTCGGGACCGTACTGGAAGAATATCGACCCTCGGTCTTTTTTGTACAGACCTCGCTGTGCTCGGTCCGTACTGTCAAGATCTCGGGCCGATATTCTCCCAGCACGGCCCTCGCTTTTGGTTAATAAGATAATTATATATATTAAGGTGTTTATTCGTAATAGGATCTAACGAAGCAAGGTATTCAGCATGGAATTGCGATTTGAAAACAAGGCGAAGTGATATTGTTTTGCATCTCTTGTTTCATGCTCAGTTTCCTTTTTTTTTTTTTCATTATTTTTATTCAATTAAGCAATTAAGGAAAGTCCATTACACAGCGTGTGAATTCCACGTTAGATTCTGCGCTAGGTTGTACTTAACGTGGAATTCCCTCTTCAGGTAATGAATGTTCCAATAGAAGTACGTGACCAGGGGCGGATCCAATAATTTTTACTTTGGTTCAGAAAGGACTGTAGGACTCTTTTGAGGCAAATTACTTCTCCCCCACACCCCCTCCCACCAGTCGCGGTTGCACGTTATAGTTCCTTGGTCGCTTACCGTTTACTCGATTCATTAAAAAGATCAGCCAGTTAAAAAGTGATATAGGATCCTTTCGATGTAAGAATTTCAATTTCAAAGTTGTAAGCGCCAGGTCTGTTAGGGGGGTCCAGAACCCCCCAGACCCCCCTGGACCCTCCCCCTGGATCCGCCACATATGACAGTGTTGGGGTCTCCCAGTCTGATTATGCAGATAAGTTTGGTGAACTTGGCCGCTATCTCAGAACTTGTCTTTGTTTCATTGTGGCCATTTAAAGTATGTTTTTTTTTGTTGTTGTTTATTAGGCATCAGTATGGATCAGTGATAGTGAGCACTTCTTGAAAACCACCCAGGATGAAGCAAAAAGGTGCAAGACAGAGGAGGAAGTCATAGACCTTCTAGACATGTTGGAAGGGTTTGTGAAGCCTGGGCTTAATAAGCAAGAGGCACGACTGAAGAAGTTGGCTGAACTTTCAGCTAAGCTTACTATGGATGAACCTCGCTACCAAGCAAAGGATCTTATGACCAAACAGAAGCAGATAACCACTAAGTTTGATTTCATGGATAATGACCTTTTCCGTTTAGCAGAGAGACTCAGAGAGAGAAAGCAGCGAGGACTTCCTCCCAAGGTACAAAGACCAGCTGTGCACTCCTTTGTTTAGTATCACACAACTTTTTAAAAAAAGTTCTCAATACTAAAATTTAGATATAGCGATTCATTTTTCAAAGGATTGTTCAATTTCATTTATCATGTTAGGTGCATGGAATACAACTATGAAATCAACCAGTGAAATCTTTACTCTGCATTGAGATTGTGATTCACATTGTGTTTGTTGACACGTGTAATATTTTTCTGGAAAGTTTTTACCTGATGATTGCTCGATTTTTTTCAGCCAGTCATGAAATCAAGGTCATATGAATGTGTGATTTCTACTTTTACTTTCAGGCAGAAGAAATAACAGGAGAAAGTGTAGAGGCTTACGAGAAAGAATTGCTGGAGACCACTCCTGACTCATCAGGCTATGAAAAACCAGTGCGTGTAAATGTGTTGTCATCATTTGTTGATGGAGTCTTGGGCAGCAAAAGACCTGGTGACCAGGTAGTATTTGAAGAGGCCGGACCAGCCAAGCGTCCTCAGGTCTCAGTGCGAGTGAGGTCAGACACACCAGTTAGTACAGAAACTGAGCAAAAGATAGAGCCTATCATCAAGTCAGAGATCCAGGGTTGGTTTGAAGGTGGAAAAGCTCTGAAGCCAGTGGAAATCCCAGAACATGAGATTCTGGTTCACATCAGTGAAGATACGAAGCGAGAACCTAATCAGATGGATCTAGCTCCTTGGGGTGTAGAAGTGGTAAAGAAAGATGTTACAGTGACCTCCTTAGGGCCTTATGTCAACACAGACATTGAAGTTGAAACAGCCCTCCACACACAAACATTTCCACCATCTTCAGCAGACCAAGCTCAGCTTACGAGAAAACGTGTATGGAAAACAACAACAAGGGAGACTACTACAAGTATAAAACAAGAGACAAGAACTGAAGTAGAGGTGCTGGTTCCAGAAAAACCAGAAATGATGTCAAATCTCTATGTATTTGGTTGTTTGCCAAGCTCTGAGAATCTGAGCGTTGAAGTGCGGTCCAAGAAAACTGTGGAAAGTACACCAGACACCGTGGAAAAGACCAGCCCAGAGGAAATAAACAGGGTGGAAGGAGAGATGAAAAGAGCTAACGAGAACATCTGTAGGAAAATTGAAGATTCCGTAGCAAGTACCCACAAACCGTAAGTCCACAACGATAGAAAGTTTGTGACGTGTACACAGTAAACTCTTGTTCTGCTTTTCAATCATGGCTACATCGTTACGTTGCAATAATTGTTTCTTTTTCCCGCAGATTGCAGCATACTAAACATGCTGAGCTTCTCATACCTCAGCATGCTGGTTCAGTTCTGATCTTCACACCACCAGACACCCCAAGAAGAGGGTCAGCTCCTTACGTTGATTCAAGCAAGCTAGCAAATGGCCACTCAGCTGACGAAGATCAACCAAGGTTTGAGTCTGAAGTGCATCTCATGACCACACCCAGTGACTTCAACTTTGATGCTGTAGAGTTAACTCTTCCGTACCCCTTTGTGAATGGGGAAGGCCCTGACTCAGATAAAGAGGCCAAGCTGCATAGGATGAATGCCATCACTGATAAGTTAATTGAAAGTGAGGGCAAATATGTGGATGACTTGAGGTCGCTTGCAGAGGTATTGCTTTTCGTTTTGAAATCAATTTCAAAAGGAAGAAATAGTTGAGATTACACGACTCTATATTTTTCAGTTGTGAGAGTAATGTACGGTTATTTATTTTTCAGGACTACATCTATCAACTTCCCAACGCACCATCTGAATTGGCTGAGAATAAGGACACCATTTTTATCAACTCAGAAGATATCTTCTTCTTCCACAAAGTGTATGTTGTTAAATGTTATTGATTAACTGGTCGTTTCTACTATAAGGCTCTGGTCATTTACAGAAGTTGCTATGCCAACGTGTACGTTTTAGTTTGTTAAAACAATAGAAAAGTGTTTAGGGTAGATAGCTGCTCGTGTGATGAGGAATATGAAAACCTATATTTGGTTTTTCGTGGTCATCTTTTATTTACCAAGCAGATGCTCTTGATTTGTAAACGGGTATATTTGACTGATGTTGTTGGCGACATTGCAACAAACACAGTGTATGTAGAAGAGACTGTATATGCAACATTCAATTTTATTTCATTTTTAGGATCTTTTGTGACGAGTTGGCAAAGTGCAAAGGAAATCCATCAGAGGTTGGCAAAGTGTTCAAGAAGAGGGTAAGAGTAGGTTTTACCATCTTTTCGTATTTTTTGATAGTTATCTTCTGATAAAGTTGTGAAAAGAAGAGTCTGCTAACTTAGTATGGATGAGGATCTTTAATTTCCTTTCTACTTAGGAACATGAACTTGACAGATATATAACCTTTTGTGTTGGAAAGAGTGACTCAGACAGGTTTTTGGAATCACAGCCAAAAGATTTTTTCGAGGTAACCTACATACGTGTAAATCTTACACAATGTATAGTGGACATAGAATTGTTCTACTCCACTTTCAATTCTCACCATTCAAAGTATGCTGGGCAAGTCTTGTCAGTGTTTTCAAATTTTATTTTAAATTTTACAGAAATGTGAAAATGAAGCGCCTTCTCGTCCCATAAAGGAACTCTTAGATCGGCCAGTTGAACGTGTTCTGGAATATAAAACCTTTCTTGATGATATGTTGGAGTGTGGGGAAAAGGCTGATGTGGATACAGCTGACATTGAGGTATGACACACATTCTGTTTTTGTTGTATTTTGAATATTCATTCCTTTTACCGCTCCTTCTAAAGCTGTACATGTATATTTAGTTTAGTCCTTGTGGTCGTTCACCCATTGAACCCTTTACAAATTTTATCTGTTTAGGCTGGTAAAGAAGTAGTTGATCGTCTTTGTGCTGAAATTAATCAAAAGACTCGGTAAGTATTTGTTATTTTGGTCAATATTAGACAATAATTGAAGCATCTGCTTCAGAGCCCGCTTATCAGTGCGGATCTCTGAAACACCTACTTTGGGGTCTCTCTTTGGACTATCAGCGTGAGCACTGGGTCGAATGGAGTAGAATGAATTTAAAGAATGTACTTCTAAATCTTAGGTTTGAGATCCCCTTCGCTCCTACTCCCAAAGAAGTTGAGTTCTGTATAGCATTAGAAGACTACAGAGATGACCATAACAACATTTGCATCCGCAAAGAAGAGACTGTGGTGGTTTTGGATCGGGTGTCACATCCTGGAATGTACAAAGTAGTCAAACTTCTTGCAGATGGTTCCCGAGGCAATGAAATTTGGGTTCCAGTGACAGTCCTTCAGCGGAAGAAGTCTACAGCAGAAATCATGATGCCTGCAGGTAATATGCAAGTGTGAATAATTAAACTGCAACCTGCTTGAAAAACAACTCATTAAGGTTTTCTTCTTGTGGGCAGTAGCTGGAATGACGATTCAACTGAAAGCAACCGAGTGCCGTATCTTTACAGTGTCTCTGGTATTTACCACATTTCAGAGGCAAGAATGTAGGCTGTAATCAATTTCTCTTTCTCTCTCTTTTCGTAGAATACACCGTGAATCTCAAGTCCAAGCCCGGATCTAAATTTCCAGATGAGGTAGGAACGAACATAAAGTGCGTATCCATTTTAACACGATGAAAAGCCGCGGCCTTTAAAAGAATTGTGCGTTTCTGATACGGCGGTCATTTAAAGGCGGTATTATTTTCAAAACCGTATTTCTTAAAGCACAGACGGCAGTTGTAATACATAGATTTTACATATTACGTAAAACAGAAAATTTTCTTGTCTCCTGTTTGGCTTCGATAAAATCGTACTGAGAATTTTGTGGTGCGTGATCGTTATTTTTGTTGTCGATTTTATTATTTTTCCTTCCTTATATCCTTTTTTAATGCCGCATTATTCTGGTTGAATGCGACGTTGAGAGAGACATTTAATCGAGAAAATACAGTTGTTTTTGTTAGTAGTGACATCGCCATATTTGACTCCTAATGTCCATTTTTCTTTTTTGTTCTTCGAAAAGGCTTCGGAAAGGAAAGTTGCAGAAGTGGCACCGGTAGAGTTCGTATCAGGTACGTTAATAAATCAAGTAAAAAATTGCACATAGGTTAGATTACACAACTCCTGATGCTCCTGGATATTTGCTGCAGTACGAAGAGAAAAAAGTAATCGGCAATCTTAAGAGAAGGGAAAGAAATAGAAACTGTGTGTTTATAAGTAATCATTAAGGGCTGATAGTTTCGAAGAAACTGTTTGGGGCTGCGTCGGTGGGGGTAACAAAATAATTTGGATATATCAACAAAGTTGAAATGGTAAATTGGCCACAGTAACGATTACAAAAGCTGACGTTTCGAGCGTTAACCCTTCGCTCCGACGAAGGGCTAACGCTCGAAACATCAGCTTTTGTAATCGTTACTGTGGCCAATTTACCATTTCAACTTTGTTGATATATCCAAATTATGAGTAATCATGTCCATTTGCGGGTCAAAAAGGTATGCCTCGTTTGAAGATGACATAAAAGTCGACCGGTCTTAAATCAGTCTTGCTTTCTATTATTTTCTTTTTACCTGCCACGTGGCCCAAATCCCAGCTGTTTCCCGTCTCACCATAGTTGTTTCCTGTTTGGTCTAAAGCTTATATTTGTATATGCTCTTCATTTTCATAGCTCCAGTTGCTCCAGCATTTACCTTGCCCTTGGAAAATCTTAAGGCAGCTGAGGGCCAGCCAACACAGCTGGAGGTTCGCGTTACTGGTACTCCAGAGCCTCAAGTGGTATGGCTTAAAGACGACCTTCCCGTCAGATCTGGAGAGCGCATCCATACCGAGAAGGATGGCAATTTGTACAGCTTAAAAATTTCTGAAGTTGATATTGAGGATGAGGGAGTATATACATGCCGCGCCAAAAACGTAGCAGGATCAGCAACTTCCATGGCAGACCTAAATGTTGAATGTAAGAAGGACTGGAAAATATGTACATTAGTATTCCATCAACTGACATTTATTTGAAACGGAAAGTCTGTCTGCAGGTTTTTGATTGCTTGCTTGGTAATGTATGTATGCCTTTTAAAAACTATTTTACAAGGACAGATGACGATTTTCACACGAGGAACTGATTTTTATCAGTTGAACTTCCGAAAATAAAACTGGAGTTTGGTCGACAAAGTTTCTTTTTTTTTTAAATATTCTGTTTAAATATTCGTTTATGATGATGATGATGATGATGATGATGATGATGATGATGATGATGATCAAAACACAAAAGCAAGTTGCTTCGCTGCTAGTCAAGTATGAGGCCTTGACAACTAATTACTAATGCATAGTTTCCTAAACGTTTCTGCTATTAACTAATTCTGAAGTGACGCGTCCATTGGAATTGAATCGGTTAATTTTGATTTTGACATGATGTATTAACGCATTTGTATTGTTTTAAAGTAATGTAGGGGGAGTCTTGGCTGTGTCATGTGATTGTTGTCGTGGTCTTTTTAAAAATATTTTATTGAAAGCTGACACATTGTTTAAATGTTTAAAAATGATTTTTTACAGCCGGTGAATCAGAGGGCGAACTTGACGTGAATGATGAAACTGACAGCTCTAATTTAGCAATGTAAGAGTATTATTACGATTTTCTTTACAAAATTATTCTCAATCCAGTTGCAGTAATGTACACGAGTAAACAGTGGAATCGGTAATTTTGTCAAAACTTGGGCCTTTTCAATTTGCAAAAGGGCAAACCATTCAAAATCTATCTCTATTTTCTTATCAGGCATGGACCAAACTACATCTGTACTGTACTATAATACACTTTTAGTAGTTTAATGCTGAAGACGATTTTGTGAAATATTCAGGCCAGTCAAGGTAGTGAGCTAAGAATATGATTAGATAGAGGTGTACAATTAAAAAACAGAGAATTCAGTAAAGGTGAGTTTGATACTGAACACTTTAGTATAATATCTTAGACACTATTTTAAAAATTATTTAAAGACATTAATTTTAAGAATCCGTTTTTTTGCACTCTCACAGAAATCAAAATCAACCACCCCAGTCAGTGACATTAACTGTTAATGGGCAAGATGGAACTGAATTTGCACCCCTTGAGGTTCAACTTCCCAAACCCGGTGATATAAGTGCTTCTGACATCCATTTGATGACAGAGAGTAGGCCAACATCTCGTCGAAGGTCTATTCCCCCTGAATTCACCACAGAACTAACAGACAAAACAATTGAGGAAGGGGACTCTGTAGAAATGCAGATCTTTGTAACTGGCACACCTCCACCTGAAGTGATTTGGTACAAAGATGATCAACCAATCACAATTTATCCTCACAGGCGCTTCCATGCAACCAGAGAAAATGACATCTGTAGCCTAGAAATCAAGGATGCGAGATGCAGTGATCAAGGAAACTATATATGCCGAGCTAAGAACAGTGCTGGTGTAGTCACAAAATCCTGTAAACTAACCGTGAAGCAAGTCACTCCAACAAGCCCTCCTGCTTTTGTTAAACTTTTAAAGGATGTGCATATTGTGGAAGGCTCTTGCACTCGTTTCGATGTGAAAGTTACAGGAATGCCAGAGCCTGAGGTAACCTGGTTTAAAGACGGAGAGCCGGTTAAACAAGACAAGCATTTGGAAATTATTCACGATGAAGACACATCTGCTTTGATTCTTATGTATGGTACACTAGAAGACGCAGGTGACTATACTTGTAAAGCCAGTAGCGAGGCTGGGAATGCTGAATCATGTGCGCATTTATACATATCACCTTTACAAATACCTGCCAAATTTACGTCACAGCTAGAAAGTGTCGAGGTGTCTGAGGGAGAACTAATCAAGCTTAAGTGCTCAGTGGTTGGAAAACCAGATCCCAATATAAGTTGGTTCAAGGACCAACAATTAGTTAACGAAAGTAATAGGGTAAAAATGAAAGTATCATCTGACAACATCTGCGTATTAAACATTCTCAAGACGGACATGGATGACGAAGGAATTTACACATGCGCTGCAACAAATACTGCTGGAGAGGACATCACCTCTGCCACAGTGACAGTAAATGGTGATGGGAGTGCTCCGGAGTTTACCAAAGCTCTGCAAAATACTGAAGTATCAGACGGTGATTCAGTTTGTTTGGAAGTTAGGGTTCATGGGAAACCAACACCATTTGTAGAATGGCTTAAGGACACGAAGCTTTTAAAATCTGGGCCGCGCTTTGATACCCAAACAAGAGGAAATACACATACATTTCTAATTACAAATTGTAGAGATGACGATGGTGGTACTTATGCATGCAAAGCAAGGAACAAGTTCGGGACAGCCTCTTGTGAAGCAGTGCTGGTTGTTGCAGAGGATACTGTACCACCAAGATTTACGAAGAAACTCTATGACTCTACAGCAGATTCTGGTAACACCGTTGAATTTTCTGTCAAGTACATTGGTAGTCCAGAGCCAAAAGTCAAGTGGTATTTGGATGATGAGGAGGTTTCTGAAGACGACGAAGGTATGGACATTGAGACAGAACCAGGTTCATCTTTGCTAGTACTTGAAGACATAGCACCAAATGACTCTGGACAGTACAAATGCATCATATCTAATATAGCAGGCAAAGCAGTGACAAGTGCACACCTGAAAGTGGTTGATGAAGGTAAAGAAACAGTCCTAACTAGCATTCAACAGATTGTGGAGGCTGTGCCTCCCCCGGCAGAAAAAAGGCCCAGTGGTAAAGCGCCTCTCTTCATAAAGGAACTGTCAACTTTTCATGTCACTGAGGGAGATGCAGTCCGATTGGAAGTAATAGTTGATGGCTCACCTAGACCAGTTGTGCAGTGGTTTGTTGAAAGTGACCTTGTAGAAGAAGATGAGCATACACATGTAGTCCAAGAGGGAAATAAGTATGCCTTGGTTATCGATGGAACAGTATTGGACGACGAGGCTGAGTACAAGTGTGTTGCCAAGAATTCTCACGGAATAGTAGAATGTACAGCTGAACTTTTTGTGGATGAGATAGCTGTCAAACCTGAATTTCTTAAAGAACTAAAGCCTATCGAAGTTGTGGAGGGTCACAATGCACAATTTGAAGTGAAGATTCAAGGGAATCCGGAACCAGACATTGCATGGTTTAGAAACAATGTTCTTATTGAACCTAGTGAAAAATACGGACCACATAGAACTGAAAACGTCCACAAACTGAATATTCATAAAACTGTTCTTGGTGATTCAGGAGAATTCGCGTGTCAAGCAAGGAATGAAGTTGGTTTTGTTCGGAGTGTTGCACCCCTCATTGTTAAACCAGGAAGACCTCACGGGAAACCCCCAACCTTCTTGCAGAAACCTCAAAATACAAATGTTTTGGTGGGCGACGTTGTTTCCTTCGAGGTGAAAGTTGAAGGAACGCCAACGCCCACCATTAACTGGTTTCGTGAAGAGGGTCAAGAGATTCCCACAACTGGTCGTACTGTTTCCTCGCCAACTGGTAAATTGACAGTCAGTTCTGTGACTCTTGAAGACCAAGGAATCTATAAATGTGTTGCTGTCAATGAAGCTGGAGAAGCGTCATGTCAAGTGGAGCTTTTGGTTGATCAAGGAAATGCTTGCCAAGAAACTGAAGATATATCACCATCAAATAATGTGGTTGTGGAACGTGAAGTACCCCTTGAAGGTGTGCTCGGGGTTCCAAAGGAGGCAGAATCGCCATTACCACCACAAATCGTGAAAGGGTTAAAAGATCTTAGTGTATCAGAGGGAGATACAGCACGTTTTGAAGCGCACATTACGAGCGACCCTATACCTGATATTGAGTGGTCCAGCAGTGGTGGGAAAATAGAAGAAAACGAGGAAACCCTTATGGAATGTGAAGGTGACATTTACAAACTTATTTTGATGGATGTTCTTCCAGACGATGATGGAGAGTATACAGTCACAGCCACAAACAAATTTGGAATGGTGTCATCTATCGGGAAACTCTCTGTCGCAGAGAAGATAAAAAAGCCCTCTTTCTTGGACGCACTGAGAAATGTTGACGTAACTGAAAATACTGATGTGCGTCTGGAAGTTCGTGTGCAAGGTACGGAACCTGATATTGATTGGTACAAGAATGGCGTTTTGATCGAGGAAGTAACGTCAAGAACTGAATTTGTTGAGAATGGAGAGAGAGGAACTTATGCTTATCTCATCTATGGTGCCATATCAAAGGATCAGGGCACCTATCGTTGTACGGCGGTAAATGAGGCGGGCCAAGTGTCGTGCGAAGGACAGCTGACGGTGAGAGAAAACGTCATTCCTCCTAGGTTTCTCCAGCGCCTCGAAGACAACAAAGTTGTTGAGGGAGGTGATGTTGACTTGGAGGTTGAAGTCAGTGGGAGACCCAGACCAGCTTTGAAGTGGCTGAAAGATGGGAGAGCTGTTGTTTCAAATGATCGTATTCAAATAGACACCGAGGGCCGCATTCATACATTGCAAATAACTCACTGCAGGCTTTCAGATGGAGGGAAATACACCTGTACTGCTTCTAATAGTGGAGGCACTGATAATTGCTCTGCTAAACTGGAAGTCGAGAAGGAGATGCACGCCCCAGAATTTGTTGTCCGACCTGAAGGAGCACGCATTGTCGAGGGAAGTGAGGCCAGATTTGAGGCAATTGTTTCTGGTCTACCAGAACCCGAAATTGAGTGGTTTAAAGATGGAAAACTTGTACGAGACAGCCACCGCTTTGATCTGGAGTTCGACGGAAATCGATCTGCTCTTACTGTGAAAGGAGCAAAACAAACGGACGATGGAGAGTTCACGTGCTCAGCTACCAACCAGGTGGGGAGGGTTTCTTGTTCTATCGAACTTGTTGTTGACGAGGCAGTTGTTGCTCCTGAATTTGTCAAGAAAATGGCGAGTATTGAGTTATTTGAAGGTGACTTGGCACGATTTAACGTTCGAGTGTCTGGCACGCCTCAGCCAGATGTGAAATGGCTGAAGAATGACGAGCCTTTGGAGGGGGAATCACGGTATGAATTTCTCTCCGATGATAACATGCATTCCTTGGAGTTGTCTAATTGCTTATTATCTGATGCTGGAACATACCGCTGTATCGCTTCAAATGAAGCAGGACAAATGTCCTGTACTAGTGAGCTCACTGTTACAGAAAAACCATCCCCTCCAGTGTTTACAGATGGGCCCTCTTTTCCAAATTTCATTGAAGCTGGAGGTGACGTTGTGCTAGAGGTAACGGTGAGTGGCAAGCCTACACCAACCGTAGAGTGGGTCAAAGATGATACATCTCTAAAGAACAGCAACCATTTTGACATCAAAGCTAAAGATGATAAACATACATTGACTGTTTCCAGTGCTGGCCCTGCTGATTCTGGAGCTTATAAGTGCATCGCACATAATACTTCAGGAACGTCCACAAGGACTTTTCACGTCAATATTAAAGGTAAGGATGTTTTTTTCAATGTTTATCTTTTGTAGCAGTTTCTGTGTACATGTGGCACAGATTTTTCAATGTGCTATGTTATCCTAAGATTAAGTTGTGTATTTTATATGCATTTCTCTAACTAATGATGGCAGAAGCGTATGAGAACAGATATATTTCTAATCATTACGAGTCTGACAATACATAGAATATTGACCAATCATATTGCTCTGAAGGGGTGCTTATGACTTGACCTATTTTTTTAAAAAGGTGCTCTTTTTTTCGAAGTTAAATTTCAGAGAAGCTTGCACTAGGTTGCTATAAAGTAATTAGACTTTGGCTAGCTAACATAGTGAGCTGCAATCAGGATGCCGAGAACGCTCTTCCTCGGATATTCAAGGGGCTGCTTATTTAAATGATATCGATTGATTTACATGTAAGGTTCTCTGTGTAACTTTGTAAGAGCAGTGGTTGACCACTGAAGGTATACCTTGTCAACGTAACTGCAAATAGAATGGAGTTTAATGTTGTAAAATACTTCTTAACCTTGGCATTAATTATCCAGCCCAGCATTTCTTAGCTACTGCTTTTAATCTTCTTCCCTTAGCACGCTTCTCAAATTTGGCTTCAAGGTGGCTTTTAGTTGTAACCATCTGAGGAATAAACTAAAGCTATGTAATTATCGAAGTGCATCACACAATACATATATCAAAGGTTAAAAGGATCATTATATTACTCAACCATTGCTCCGCTTGCACGCTGTAATACATTTCTAAGTAATCTGGCAATTCAAAGCAAACAGAAGGCAGTTATTGAAATAGGAATTAGTGGTACACTATCACAATAATAATGATCTCAACCGAATTTTTATCAATGAAGGACACTTTCATCACCTCAACTAATGCTTACTATTCTGCTAACTGTACTTTATACATACTGCCTTGCTGCAGTGTTTCCTCCTCATTTATTATCTGTGGACGAGCTATGGCTATGTTGAAGTTGGTCTTTTGTGTAGGTTAACTAGCTTTCTCCAACTCTTCTAACACTTTTGATTCTGATGATCATACCTCGTTCGTGCCTCTGTCATGACGTCTCGCAGACGAGCTACGTGATACAGACGGTCTCCTCTGACGTAAACGTGAAGAAACAATACCTTTTTTATTGTATAGCCTCAAAGCCGCATGGAACTGCACCCGCGTTTACAAAATATTTGGAGTCACCAACTGCCATTGAGAACTCTCCAGTAACTTTGGAATGCGAAGTTGTTGGTTCTCCTGAAATATCCATCGAGTGGATTAAAGGCGATTCTCGAGTTAGGCAGACGACACGTGTTCGTACCGAATTCGATGGGAAAAACTGCCGCTTAATCTTGTTACGCACAGAGCTAGATGATGAAGCAGATTACAAGTGTGTTGCCAGAAATGCGTTTGGCATTGCATCAACATATTGCGAACTGCTAGTGGAGGAAGATCTCAGTGAAAGTCATAGTCCTCCTTTTTTCAAAAAGAAGCCACGCAATCAAACTGTATCAGAAGGTCAACATACAACGTTTAGTGCTATTATCGGAGGAACTCCAGCACCTGAAGTTGATTGGTTTAAAGATGAAAGGGCAATTGAAGATAAAGGGAGATTTGTTATAAAAGACGATCTCGACAAGGGGAAGTTTTCCCTAACTATTGGGGAGACTTTTGTTGAGGATGCTGGCACATACAAGTGTGTCGCTTTTAATGAAATTGGAGAGGAGTCACACGAGGCAAGACTAAGTGTTATTCCACTCGGAAAGAGAAGTGAACCCACCGTTGAGGTGCCTTTTGAAATCTCAGTTAATGCAGAGTCAGCCACACCTTCGAGCTTATTCGCGGAGCCAAAGGTTGTAGTAACATCGGGAGAACAAGATGCAACCGAGGATAGACCTCGACGCACGAACAAGGAGCTTACAGCTTCAAGAGAGACCAGAGAAATTGATCTTGAACCTCCTCACTTCATTGCCTTGCCGGAAGGTCTCAGTCCTTTTGAAGTGAATGCAGATGAAGATGTCACTCTGAAAGTGAGAGTGAGTGGTAAACCTCTCCCGGACGTAAAGTGGCTGAAAGATGACAAGCCCCTGGTGGAAACTAACAAGTTCCTATGGAACGGTGATACTGATATACATACGTTAGTGATCCGTGGACCCACGCCAAGAGATAAAGGAACTTATGTCTGTCTAGCATCAAATACTACTGGAACTACCACGAGAAGTTTTGAAGTGAACATAGAAGGCTATGAAGACTGGGTTATGCCTTCATTTGAAGAACATACAGCAAACCCCTTTATAATATCAGATAATGGCGATGTGACCATGGAAGTTAAAGTAGCGGGAAACCCCACACCAAGCGTTGAGTGGAGAAAAGACGGTCAAGCCATTTCGGAGAATGGACATGTTAAATTATTTTCATCAGAAGGCACCCACAGACTTTTAATCAAAGGAGCTTCGCCAGAAGACGAAGGGAATTACACGTGCACGGCAACTAACCCCGCTGGAAAGTCGACCAGAGCATACGCTCTAGAGATTGGTGGTGTGGAGCCTGAAGTAGGCAGAAGAGGCCAGGTAGGTGTAGACGAAACAGTAATACCTCCAACAATTGTGAAACAGACAGAGCAAGAGGCACCAGTAAGGGTTTCGGAGGATGGTGATGTTAAATTGGAGGTTATGTTTAGTGGAAATCCAGACGCAGAGTGGACAAAGAATGGAAAAGTCTTACGGGAAAGTAGCCATTTTCAGATCGACTCAGAAGATGGAGTGCAGAAGCTTGTTATTAAAGGTGCCACTCAGGAGGACAAAGGTGTATGCAAATGCACGGCTTCTAATAACGCTGGCGCCTCGTGGAAAACTTTTACAGTTGATTGTGAACCGGAGGAGAACGTTCATCCAGAACAACCATCGGAACTGGAAAGGCCTTCCTTTGTTGAAGATGACAGTGTTGTTCCATTTCAACTGACTGTCAATGGAGATGTTAAGCTTGCAGCAAGAGTTCAGGGTAGTCCCACACCACAAGTTGAGTGGGATAAGGATGATATTCTTCTACAAAACAGCGAGCATATTGCTATTACTTCAAAAGATGACCTTCACACCATACTGATTTCCAATCCAAGTGTTTATGACAAAGGAACGTACACTCTTACTGCTACAAATGAAGCTGGAGTTGGTACACGTGCTTTCAATGTTGAGATTAAAGGTAGCTCTTAATCTTGAGGTTATAAAGTGAGAGGTTTTCTTTTCTATTCTTCTTGATTTTCTCTAGTTTTCACATATCTCAGTTTTTTTTGTTGGCTGATAAGAGTTACCGTAATTTATAACTGGGATCCCTTTAACTGGCCTTACTTTAGCCGCGATTCTGGTTTTCTCATACAGATTAGCCACGTTGTTCGCCAGTAGACAAACAGTAGAGAGAGAATGATGCTCCTCTGATCATCAACTTCCCCTCACAGATAGTTCTCCTATCAAAATTTTATTAATTGTCATTGACTATTCATTTGCCTGATTTGTCCAATTTCCCCCAAATCCATTATCTAGAATTCCTGGTAGAGTTTGATTTACAAATAGATAAACTCGTTAGAATCCATCGATCGATGTTTGTTTGCCTAAGGGAAACCACGAGGTTAATTTGCAGTTCAAGTGAGCCTTATAGCTGCTTTTTATAGTTGTCTGATTGTAGTTATTGATGAAACATGTTTAATACGTAATGATTTTGTGTAATTATTACAAAATGCATTCTTCTATAGCAGATGGACAGTTACTTTTATTTTCTTAGCCACTAATTTGCTGAAATAAGCTTTGTTTATCAATTGAAGTAAAATGAATGTTGATCAACATACATGTCACAGGTGCAAAGCCAATCACTTCGTTGCCAGAAATCACCAAAGAACTCGTCGAGGTAGAGGTACTTCGAGGACAACCAATCACATTGGAGTGTCATGTCTTTGGAGCTTCTGACGCTCACGTGAAGTGGTTTCATGACAATGTTGTTCTGACTGACTGTGAGCGATTAACCACCTCGTTCGATGGTGTAGTTTGTGCCTTGACAATCCATCGCTCAACTCTAGATGATGAAGGGGACTATCTTTGTCAGATAGAGAATGACCAAGGTGTCGTGTCAAGCTCTGCTGAAGTGATTGTGGACGAAGGAATGGCATTACCAATTTTTAAAGAGCCGCTGAAAAACACAAGTATGACAGAAGGCGAAAATGTTTGCTTTGATATCCGTGTTATTGGAAATCCAGAACCAGTCGTGGAATGGTTTAAAGATGGTGTGCAGCTTGAAGATGAGGGCCGTATTATGATAATTGATGATGTGGATGATGATCAGCCAGAACTCTTCTCGCTTGTAATTGAAAAGTGTGAACCATTCGATGCCGGTCTGTACAAATGTATAGCTATGAACGAAGCTGGCAAAGATTCGTGTAGTGCTCAACTTTTAGTCACCCCTCCATCAGTTCCACACAAAAGTCCAGGTTTTGCTGAGATTCCAGTGGATTTCATAGAGGGCCAAGATGTAACACTGAAGGCTTTGACCAGCGCCCAACTTCCCATAGTTACTTGGCTTAAGGATGATGAACCTGTGAGACAGAGTACCCACTATGATATTGATGCTAAACAAGGCATCCATACTCTAACAATAAGAAATGCCTCCCCAGAGGACTCTGGAATTTACAAGTTTGATACCAAAGATGAGAGCACCAGCACCTTCAAGCTCACCATTAAAGGTAATACTTGCAAATTTGATATGCATAGAAAAAAAGCCAGTTGATTAAAAATTGTGAAAAGGGGTTTTGCTCCTCATTGCGAACACGAAACGAATACTGTATCGGTTCTCGCTGTTTGGTAGCTTCGCAATCATACTTTCTCTTGGCCGTTCCAGTTGTAATTTGTTGTTTTCTTTTACTGAAATATTCGCACAAACTGTGTTTGCTTGAATGTCCCTTTCTCATTTTGTTAAACCGTGTTTTCACTTAATTATAGTCCTTGTTGAGGCGAGGTTTTGATAGAATTGCGTAATGAGACCGTGAATTGGGTGTGGATAATAAATATCAGACATTGTCCCATTTATACCTCTAAGCTCTCAACTTAAATCTCATTGTAATTTACCTTGAAGGAAAAGATTCTTCAGATGGCGTCGCACCGGAGGTCACAGCAGTTACCACTCCTGTGGAAGTACTGGAAGGAAGTGCAGTCAAACTAAACTGTGAGATCAAAGGAAAACCATATCCAGAAGTTACTTGGCTGATAGATGAGAGCCCTGTCGAGACAAGCGAGCGTGTCACCGTTGATTGTGATGGAGTGTTTACCTCACTTCACTTTCGAAGCACTGAGCTAGATGACGAAGGAGAGTATCAGTGCAAAGTACAGAACGAGATTGGATCAGCAATCTGTACTTTGGAACTTCTAGTTAATGAAGTCGATGATCTTGAAGATCAGAGTAAACCAGAATTTTTAGAGAAGTTGAAAGATGTCAGCACATTTGAAGGTGATGGTGCAGTCTTCAGCGTAAAGGTTCAAGGCCTTCCGCAACCTGACGTTCAGTGGTGCTCGTCTGAACGGGAGATTTTAACAGATGGGCGATTTGCTACAGAGTCTACCGAAGATGGTTGCCACACGCTTACTATTAGTAACTGTGTGACTAAAGACAAAGGAAGATACAAATGTGTTGCATCCAACGTATTTGGAAAGGCTGTGTGTTCGGCTGGGTTGACAGTTAAGGAAAAGTTAATCCCTCCCCAATTTTCAGACCAAGACAGTGGAACTCCGATGTTGATTGATGAAGGAGGCGATGTTACACTGCAAGTTGAAGTAATTGGGAAGCCAAAGCCCTCCATTAAGTGGTACAAAGACGACCAACCAATTAGTCGAAGCAGTAGTAAGTACAAGACTGAGGTGCAAGGAGATAAGCAGTCTCTGACTATTGTCGCTGCAATACCAGAAGACTCCGGGGCGTACCAGTGTAGAGCTACCAGCCCGTCTGGGACAATAACAAGAAACTTCGATGTTAATATAGAAGGTCAGTGTCATAGTCTAAAACAATTTTTTCCAGAGGATGATTGATTATTGGAGTAAGAAGATTGCAGACGTGTTTCAGCCGCAAAGAATTACCAAAAAATAAATGTTAGGTTTTCCTTTAAATTTTCTGAGTGAGAGGTTGGAGTTGTCACCATCGTTTCGTGTGACTTGTTTGGAGTAGTAATTTATTTTCTATTATCGAAATTTCAAACTTTTATTTTAAGTGTAAAGTACTTTAATAGAAGTCCATCTTATCAATTGCGATGGGTCATACTCCTCGAGTTTTTTTGTGATAAAAGATATCGCAGAGTAAGCACGAGAAACCACTTTGTTGGTAAACTAACTACTCTAACGGGTAACCTAATTGCTTTAACAGCAAAACAACCTGAGGGTGAGTCTCCCAAGTTCATCCAGCCCTTGAAGTCCCAGGAAGTGTTTGAAGGTAGTGCCGCAAAGCTTGACGTCCGCATATCAGGTGAGCCAGAGCCCGAAGTTGAGTGGTTTAAAGATGAACAACCAATAGAAGAAGGTGGCAACTTCAGAATTGAATTTGACGACGCTGATGGCTGTGCGCTCGTCATCAATTCTGCTAAGTCGAATTATGAAGGTCTGTACAAGTGCGTGGCTTCAAATTCATTTGGTAAAGCAATCTCTGAGGCAGAGTTACTAGTTACAGGTACGTGTTTGCCTTGAGGCTTTTCGTCGCAATGAAAGGTGACATTCTCTTTTGGGAGTGTGAGAAAAGGGATAAATCAGATTTTCTGAGAGGAATTTGAATTTTTATGCCCAGAATACTAAGTAAGCCTGTACATGTTGATGTTTGGGACGGCATTCTTCTCATTTCATTTTAAAAATTACCAGTAAATTCATTGGACAGGCTTGCTTGATATTTCCACTGTGCAGGCTAATGAAATGTTTGAACGCGTGGAGGGTACATCCTTAAACAAGCGCGATGAAAATTTGATTTAAATTATAATTTCATGTGTCAGCTGTGCGTTTATCGTAGTGCGAGCACTTAAGACGTTTGAAGAGCTTGAGTTACTCGAGTTGCTCACAGCTGCACTTCCGGCAAGTCTCCAACATACTTTGTGTTCTCTGAAGTTGACGCGTGCTTCATTGACCCAGGTTGACGTAGGGCCAGTTATTAATTAGTCACTCTTGTGTACTCTTCTTTTCTTCTGTAGGAGACGATGAAGATGAAGTGGAGCCTCCAGAAAGCTTAGTAACAGTGGAACTAAGTTTACCAGTAAGTTCAGTACCGTTTGGACCTGCAGAGGTTGCACTGCCTGTTAAAGAGGAGAACCTTCCTTCATCTTACAAGGAGAAACGTGAAGTGTCAGAGAAAGAGTTTCCACAAAATAGACCTTCATTTGAGGCTGTTCAGGTATCCCAAAATTCTCTTCCCGCACAGAGACTATCAGTCAAATACAAGAGGGGTAAAATAAGCAGTTCAAGTTGTAACTGTCCTGAGTCTCTGAACCTGGCTCAAAATGCAATCAATGTATTGTTTCGATGTTTTGGGGTTTTGTATGCTGTTATGAATAAAGAAGATTGTAATAAGTGTGTCTAGCTTTTCTTTTATCTTTTTTAGCTTGTTTTACCTGGACAAGGAGATGTGCCTCTGATACCTGACACTATTTCAGCCTTGGAATACGAGCCAGTCCAACTGAGCCTGCCAGGTGCGGATGAACCTATTCTGCCTGACTTTATTGATGTTCCTAATGACTTAAAGGTAAATGAAGGTGCCAGAGTGGTCCTCAAGGTCAGGGTGATTGGGCAGCCTGTGCCTGAAGTTACGTGGTTTGTAGATGACGAGCCAGTACAACCAAGTGACAAGATTTCTATTCGTTCTGATGGAGATAAATATGAGCTTATTATTCATGAGGCAGAGGTGGATGATGAAGGAATGTACAAATGTGTGGCAAAAAGTGAGGCAGGGAAAGCTATCTGTGAAGTGGAATTGCTCGTAGAAGGTAATTTTTGTAGACTGGTAGAGACCAGCCCTCCGGTTTCGAAGGATGAATAACGCTACAACCCTATATCTATTGGATAATGGAGTACGTTGGATAGCGTTATCCGCCCGTTGAAAATCTGGACCCAGGCGACACCATATGGTGTAAAAATCCTCAGCAAAATTGATATAATTTGAGAACACATCAGTTAACTAACTTAGTTGGTTTTGAGATCTTTATATGAACCATTTATATTTCCTACTGTTAATTTTTATTGTCATAGACCACTTTCTTAAATGGCTACCAGACTAATATTTTTTTGTTTAAATTGAAATTAGCCTTTCTGGCCTCGTTCTCCAGTACAAAATTCAAGAGAATACATTATCTCAAGCAAGGCCAGAAAGGCTAATTTAAATTTAAACAAAAGAATATTAATTCGGCAGCCATTTATGAAAGTGGTCAATGGTATTTCGCATGTAACGATGCTTTCAATGTAACGTTTTCAAACATTTATTAGGCGTATTGCAAGTTAAAGCTCATTACAACACATCAGATCTCTTGCTGCTCCCGAAGTTATTTTTTTACAGTTGAAAAAAGTTCAGTAGAGTGGCTTTTAACTAAATTTACAGAAGCAAGAGAACCAAAAACAGAGGAATCCCTTGAAGTTCAAATCACAAAGGAACTGCAGGATGTCGAAGTTGATGAAGGGGGACCAGCGACTTTGGAGATTTGTTTTGTGAGTCTAGTCAAACCAACTGTGTCATGGTCCAAGGGAATGAAGCCTGTAGAACCGAACAAGAGAGTCAAAATTATAACAGATGAACAAAGCAGTAAGCTGGTTATTAAAAAGACCGTCGGTGAAGATGAGGGACTTTACAAGTGTTCAGTTAAGAGTGGGACTTGGGAACTGAATTCTTCTGCTGAACTAATAGTTGAAGGTTTGTGAATTACGCAAACTCAAATAAAGAAGTACTTTGTACTTCACGATGTAATTTGACTTGGAAACCTGCACACAGATGACGTACCTCAATAGGATCGTTTGCAGTACTTGAGATGAACTGTTTCTTGGAGCTGAACATTAATAACCTCCTAATTTAGTGTCGATACCGTACGAGTGTTGTTTGAAGTTAAGTTTAATTTTTGTACGTTTTACATTACCCGATGATTTTATTGAAAACCTTCTCTTTCATTTCAGAACCAAGTGACGATGAGAAAGTGATGTAAGTAGTTTTACGTACTGTTTACATTTTCGTAGAAGAAGTGACTTGGAATGACATTTGAAGATAAAAACCTGCGACAAAACGTTGCTTGATAACATTGTAAAATTTAAAACGATAAAAATCTATAGAAAGCTAAAATCGACGACGTTTCGACGTTAACATAACGTCATTATCAAGTCAAGAATGTATAAAAATAAGTTCTATAAATACTAAAAACGAACAATAAGAGAAAATAGTTTGCGGGTTAACCAAAATGTTTATCACGTATGGAGTCCGTTTGCACGTTCAGATTATAACCTAATCTGAACGTGCAAACGGACTCCATACGTGCTAAACTTTTTGTTTAACCCGCAAATTTTTTTCTCTTATTGTTCGTTTTTAGTCTTTTTAGAACTTATTTTTATACATTCTTGACTTGATAATGACCTTATGTTAGCGTTGAAACGTCTTCGATTTTAGCTTTCTATAGCTTTTTATCGTTTTTAAATTTTACAATGTTATCAAGCAACGTTTTGTCGCAAGTTTTTATCGTCAAATGTTTACATTTTATCATAGACTTAAGGAGACCAGGACCTCATGGGAAGTTGGGAGAAATTTTGATATCCTCTACTTAACAAAGGCATTTCTTTGTCAGCTGAAACTATTTCAAATTGTTTACAACGTTCAGGATCCTAATAGCATTTTATTTCAAAATGAATGTTCGTAATGTTTTCAATCAGACTCAGAAAGCCTGTTCTGGTTCAAAAATTTTCTGATGAGGACATTGTGGAGGGAGACAAGCTTGAACTGCAAATCAAAGTGATTGGCTCCAAACCTATCACAGTCACGTGGTACAGAGACGACGAAAAGATAGAACCAGACGATCGCTGCAAATTACTCTCAGACGACGAGATTCATCTGCTCAGAGTGAACCAAGTTGAAATTGACGACGAGGCCATATACAAGTGTGTAGTGAAGAATCCTGCAGGACAAGATCAGTGTGAGGCACAAATCCTGGTTCAAGGTACTATAGTGTTTTTAGCTTATGATGTTTTTGCTAAGACTGAAAGGACTTGTTTGTAGTTTTCAACTTGCTTACTTCGTTATTTACAGAAAAGAGTGATGCTGTGGAATGTGTAGATACAGGATCTAGTGGTATGTGATGTTGGTAATTTTAGAAATGGCTTATCAAATAGAGTCTAACGTTTAAGTTGCACTGTTTGTTTTACTGTTACGTATAGTCTTTTATCTTTGTAACTATCGTTGCTGTAAATTCTTACCTTGACCGTTGTAATGACGCACTCAACAACGTGCAACTTCTGAAAAAAATATATGAAATGGAAAAAAAAGGAAATAGGCTTTTCCCACAGAAGTGGGGCAGAGCAAATCGGCCTAGAAATGTTACTCCAGAGCAATATAAGAAACTTGAACTGAAGGAAGCAATTTTAGTTGGCTTCTACAAACGTGAGCGTGAACTCTAACCTCGGTGCTTCAGGTGCCTCTTTCTCCATGTTCAAATCCATTTCAAGTAAGCGATCTTTGACTTGGTGTGTTTTTTTTGACCCAGACAAAGCTCCTCAGTTTATCTCACGTTTACCAGAGGAGATTGAGGTTCTTGAGGGTGACTCAACACGGCTTGAGTGTCGAATAGGACTAGAGGCAGAAGTTTCCTGGTTCAAAGATGACGAACCTTTGGAGGAGGACGATCGCATCACCATTAAAAACGAGAGTCATGTTTGTACAGTTGTCATCTCCTGCACAGAATTAGACGATGAAGGATACTACAAATGTGTTGCGCAAAACGAGTTTGGCAAAACTGTGTGTCAGACTGAGCTGATAGTGGAAGAAGGTGTTAGTATGCCACTGATTAAGGAACCGCTGAAGAACCTTGATGCCAATGAGGGTGATGTGGTTAAATTTGAGGTTCGCATCACAGGTAACCCTGAACCAGTAGTGGAATGGTTCAAGAATGGGAGTCAGTTGCAAGACGAGGGACGTGTGATCATTGTTGACGATGCTGATGACAATGACGAAGAGCTGTTTTGTCTCGTAATCGAGGATTGTGAAGTTGGTGATTCTGGGACTTACAAGGTCGTGGCAATGAGTGAGGCTGGAACTGCCAATTGTGAGTGTAGCCTGAATGTTACTCGTACTCAGGTCCCAGCAGAGTTCAAAGATGAAATGGAAGAGGTTAGTGCTTGAATTTATATACAGTTCCTTCATAGGTGTCATGTTTATTAGTTTTCTTCATATTTATCACATTATATTTTGCTTGAAGTAAAAGCAGATGGTACAACAGGCTTGGAAATGAATCAAACCGTCAACTCATCTAGCCACCTATGACTTGTGAAAAGAAATGGTACACTGAGAGCAGTCAGCAGTCCTCTTAACCCCCTCCCCCTTCTCCGCCTCTGGGCGACTGTCCTTAGCATCCTACTGGGGTATTGTTTTTTTTTTTTTAATGTTCCTTATCCAGTCCTCTGTCATAACCTCTATGGTGGCAGGGGATTTGCTCATGCTCCGTTTACCATTTGAAGTTTTATTTCGTATCCACGAGTCATGCTTAACCGAAAAATTATGTTACTGCTAGGTGCCTATGGAAGGCTCTCAAGGGGACAATGTGTCTATGGTTGTCAATACCGGCCGGCTGCCCTCACCAGTTATTGCATGGTTCAAGGACGAAGAGCCAATCATGTCTAATTCTCAACTTGAGATCTCACAGGACCCTGAGCACTCTAAGCTAATGGTTCTTCACGTGACCCCAGCAGACTCGGGTACATACAAGTGTGTTGCAACCAGTGTAATAGGGACAATTACCAAAAAGTTTCTTCTTAATATAGAAGGTAATTTGATCTTAAATTATTTTGACAGTTTTTGATTAGATAGCGAGGTTATTGATTTGGTTTATGTAATATACATTCCTAAATAAAATCCTCCTGGGGAAACACTGATTGATATCGTTTACTAAGAGAGTGCTTTTTGTTCGATACGGGACAGATAAATTGTGATCAAAATGAAATACAGCAACCGCTGTAGGAAGTTTCTGTAATTGTCTCGAAGGACTGCATCGTGCTTTTCTTCTACCCAAATTTTTCTAAGTCCCATCTTTCTAAATTTTCCTCATGAGAAGATGGTATTTATTGTTATAGCTCTGGACGTCAATGTTTGTAAAGTGCGTTCTTTTTCATTCAGGATCAGAACCTACAGTAGAACAGACAGTAAGTACTTCCGACGTGCAAGCAAGACCTGTAAGAGATATTGCCGCACCAGTGTTTATAAAGAATATGGATGATGTTGTAGTTAATGCTGGGGAAGAGGCCCGATTTGATGTTAGAGTTTCTGGCGTTCCAGAACCCCAAGTTGTGTGGCACTGGGAGTCAATTGAGGTTAAAGATAAAGGACGATTTGTGCACATTGATGCCATTGAAGAAGATCTGTTCACATTGGTTATTGAAGGCAGCGAATCAGGAGATGCTGGTAACTACAAGTGCGTTGCTTCCAACAAGGCTGGTCAAACGTCATGTGAAGCTAAGTTGATTGTGCTTGAAAAGGAAGTGGAGGAAAAATCTCTTTATGACAAAGTTGAAGGTATAAAAGTTAACATTGTCGAGGACTTAAAATGTGTATATACTTACCATAATGAGTTGGATCAAGCTGGATAAATCATTCATCTGACTCTCTTATGAGTTGATTCAGACTCAGTGCCGCATTGGAATTAAAGGATGAACCCCTTATATTAGTTGTATGCATTTTGAGGTGTCCAATGGAGTAGTTACATGTATTCCCGCTTCGAGTGCAAGAAGTTTACTCGAACAAACTAGTGTGTTGATTAAAATCTCTCCCAATCGCAACCACTAAGCTTCTAATAGATACAACGGACGATAATGACAAGAAATTATATTTTTTTTACGACAATTACAAAGATAGTTACAATAATAATGACCTTGATTAGAATGGTGATGGTAGTGATTAAGTTGAATCGAGGGGTACTTTATAAACTGAAATATGTTTTTAACATTTGCCGAAATTTAATGATAGATGAAAACTGGAGTTCATTTATATATTGCATAGATAAACCACGAGGAGAAGCCCCTAACTTCTCACAGCCATTGCAGACAGTTGAGGTCATAGAAGGAAGTGAAGCCACTCTGATGTGCATGGTCGCAGGTAGTCCAGAGCCTAACATAGCTTGGTTCAAAGATGGCGTCACTGTGGCAGACGTGAAAAGATACAAAACTCGATATGATGGAGAGCAAGCCACTTTAAAAATCCAGAATGCAGAATTGGATGACGAAGGTGAATACAAGTGCGTGGCTGAAAACGACCTTGGCTCAGCCTCCTGTTCCGCTGAACTCCTTGTTAACGAACCAAACGCTAAACCTGAGTTTGAAGAAAAAATGAAGCCGGTTGATGTCACTGAAGGAGAACCTGCAAAATTTTCTGTTAAAGTGGCTGGTAATCCCCCTCCTGTTATAGACTGGTTTAAAGGAAAGGAAAAATTGGAGGACGAAGGGCGAATTAAAATCATTGACGACGAAGACAGTGATACTTACACACTTAGAATCAATGACACGCTCATAGAGGATGCTGGGACATACAAATGTATAGCTATGAATGAGGAAGGCCAGGTATCATGTAAAGCTGCCTTGGCAGTGAAGGAAGCCATCACTAAGCCTGAAATAGATGTTGAACCAGAAGCTGCTCCATTGAACATAGGAGAGGGTGATGTTGTTTGTCTTAGTGCGATCGTGAAAGGGAAGCCTGTTCCCACAGTCGTCTGGTACAAGGATGACGAGAAACTGCGTGAAACAAGCCGTGTGAAGATAGATGCCAAAGATAGCGAACACTCTCTTGTTATTCTGGAGGCCAAACCAAAGGACTCTGGGGTATATAAGTGTCAGGCAAAGAGCAAGGGTGGTAAAGTGGAAAAAACGTATGATGTCAACATAAAAGGTGCGTGACTTCCTGTTAGATTTTAGACGAGTACAGACGTATCTACTAGCACTTCAGTGGTCGTTATGGCACAGGCAGTCTTTATACGGTTTGCGCTGTTATTGTACGTGAAAATTTCATAGGCATGAGAAATTTGCTCTGGAAAAGCATTTCAATGGCATGAGAATAGCATATGAAACGCCATAACATACTTTTCTGACGATGTATTGGGGCTTACATGTGAAAAGACTCCTGATGGCGGTTTTTGACATAAAGCGAACGAACCCCTATTTCAAACGTAAGCCTCTTAAGGAGTGCGTTACTAGTGGCGTTCGGGGCGACATGACGCGTCTTCTACTTTTCTTACGTATGTCAAGAACAAGATTTGCACTCAATTTTAAATAATTAGCTTAGAGCTGCTATTGCACTCAGATTTGGTTTTTCATTGTTTACTTTAGCCGCGCCGCCAGAAGGTATTGCACCAGTGTTCATAGAGTCCCTACTGCCAGTAGAGGTAGTGCAAGGGTCACCCGCTAAGCTACAGTGTAGAGTGACTGGCACACCAGAACCAACTATCGAGTGGTTCAGAGACAGCGAACCGCTGACGGAAGACAAGAGGGTCAAGATCCGTTTTGATGGCGAATTGTGTACTTTGAAGATCTTAGAAACTGAACTTGAGGATGAGGGCGCTTACAAATGCTTTGCCAAGAATGAATTTGGATCTGTTTCCTGCGCGTCGGAACTTTTAGTTAACGAACCGTACAAGAAACCAGAGTTTACACAAAAATTGAAGCCCATTAATGTCATTGAAGGAGAAGCAGCACGGTTTGATGCCACTGTGGAAGGAAATCCAATTCCAGTGGTGGATTGGTTCCATGGCAAAAACAAACTGGAAGACGATGGTCGTTTCGTCGTGATGGATGACGAAGAGGCAGGCATCTACACATTGATCATCGAGGACACTGTTCTTGAAGATGCAGGAACATACAAATGCATAGCTGCTAACGAGGAGGGACAGGCAAGTTGTAAAGCTGCTCTTGCCGTCAAAGAACAAATGATAACACCAGAGTTCACGAATGAAGAACAAAGTGCTCCATTTAACGTTATGGAAGGAGATGAGGTACGCTTAATGGTAGGTATTAAAGGGAAGCCTGCGCCAACTGTGGAGTGGTACAAAGATGACAAAAAGTTGAGAAAAACCAGCCGAGTAAGGATGGACGAAAAGGATGGCAAGTTCTCTTTGGTAATTTCAGATGTTACTTCCGAAGACAGGGGAACCTACAAATGTGAAGCTTCAAGCAAGGCAGGCACTGTAACTCGTACATTTGATGTTAATGTGGCAGGTAAGGTTGTGCTTCATTGACGTGCATATTATTACTCGACATTTAATCTAAACGTGCCGTGAAATAAGGTTGAAGGTGTTAAGCTATACTAGAGAAAAGTGGTCAATAATTGTTTATTTGGCGCTCATAACATTAACAAAGTGTTATGTGGTTTGATGACTTTGACTTTGAGTTTTTGGAAATCGAACAGATGCAAGATGACAGTGATTTTAGGCAGACTTGTTTTCTCTTCTCTTACTCTCAACAAACTGAGCTTCATTTCTCATTGTTTTGCAGAAAAGAGCCTGGAAGGAAAAGCACCCGAAGTTGTGGAACCTTCAAAATCTGTTCAGGTTCTTGAAGGTTTCCCTGCCAAGTTAGAATGTCAAATAAGCGGACAGCCCAAGCCAGAGGTAGAGTGGCTTAGAGACAACGAAAAGGTGAAGGAGTGCGAGCGCGCACAGTTTTTAAGCGATAATGAAACCTTCTCTTTGAATTTCAAAGAGACTAAACTTGATGATGAAGGTGACTACAAATGTGTTGCTCAGAATGCGTTTGGCAGTGTGTCTTGCTGGGCTGAACTTCTTGTAAACAAACCAGCTGCAAAACCGGAGTTCAAAGAGAGAATGAAGAATGTCAGTGTTCAGGCTGGGCAGCAAGCCAGGTTTGATGTGCTTATTACTGGAGTACCCAGGCCACAAGTTGATTGGACGAAAGACGGTAAGATATTGGAAGAACCAGCGGAGCGATTTACTTTTTTGGATGATGAATATGAGGAAGACGAAGGGCGCTCCTCACTGATCATTGAGGACGTAAAACTAGAAGATGCTGGAAAATACGAATGTTTGGCATATAATGAAGAAGGTGAGGTATTCTGTGAGGCCAACATTTTTGTGCAAGAGACCCTGACTGCCCTTGCGTTTGTTGACGAAGTTGAAAGTGCCCCAATTTTCGCTGAAGAGGGAGGTGACGTCAGTTTGAGTGCAGAGCTGAGAAAAAGCGAACCAGAACTGAAAGTCGAATGGCTGAAAGATGACAAAAAAGTCAAAGAGGATGAGCATTTGCATGTTTCTGTCAGAGAGGACACGCATATGCTGAAAATTACGGAAGTTGTCCCAGAAGATTCTGGATTGTACAAGTTTAAGGCCACTAGCAAGGCAGGCTCTGTGGAGAGGGAGTTTGATGTACAAGTTTCAGGTAATGTGTGTAGCCGTAGTGTGCATTCACTGGCACTCCACCACTGTTAGCAAAAAAAAAAAAAAAAAAAAAAAAAAAAAAAAAAAAAAAAAAAAAAAAAAAACAAAGATTTTCTGGCACCAATCAGATGCCAGAACGACTGCGACCGTTTGGAAGTAGTCTTGTAAGACAATGTCCCCAGGGGCTCTTCTGCCCTTAACTTGAAATCGACTCACTGCCCCTGGGTTTCCGAGGATGTGTGTGTAGCCGTAGTGTGCATTCACTGGCACTCCACCAAAATCATTAGTCTATCCATTAGCTCTGTCCTTATTATCTTAACATACCCAATCCACGCTTCTCCAGAACAACTTTGTTTGTTGTTCTTTCCTTTCCAATGTCCATCTTCTTTGTCCCATCCGTTGTGTCTGGGAGTGTAGTTTAGGTTATTGTAAAATGAAGTTTGAGCCAAGGATTAAGTTTGAGTTAGACCTGCACACCACTAACAGACAGGCCGACTGACTAACAGACGGTTAGGGCTTGCTTTTTCATTAAAAACCTTATAAACCCTTCTACTTAACCTTAATAGCCAGGAAGCCAGAAGGCAGTGCACCACAATTTACAGAGCCCTTACTACCAATAGAAGTGAAAGAGGGCGATACAACTAAGCTTCATTGTAAAGCGACCGCTGAACCACCTCCGACCTTTGAGTGGCTTAAAAATGGAGTTCGAGTGAAAGAGAGCGGAAGAATCAAGCTGGATAGTGATGGGATGGCATCCTCTCTCTCTTTTAAAGATGCGAGGCCAGATGACAAAGGAGAGTACAAATGTGTTGCCTCAAATGCACTCGGTTCTGCTTCGTGCACAGCAGCGTTGAAAGTGAGGGTTCTATCTAAACCAGACTTTAAAGAGAAATTGAAAAGGGTTGAAGTAGTTGAGGGTGATTTTGCCAGCTTTGATGCTGTTGTAGTCGGTTATCCTGAACCGTTTGTGGAGTGGTACAGAGGGACGGCTAGGCTCCAGAATGACGAGTGCACTGAAATAAAAGAAGATCAGGAAAATGGGCATTTTTCTCTTACCATTAAGGATGTCAATCGTGATGATGCTGGAATGTATAAATGTGTCGCTTACAATGAAGCTGGAAAGACCACAATACGTGGTGAGCTCTCTGTGAAGGAGAGGCTGTTTGCTCCTGAATTTCCTGAAGGACAGGAAGAGGCCCCAGTTACAGTTATAGAAGGCGATGACTGTAAATTGAATGTAACAATCATTGGGAAGCCGAAACCTGATGTGAAATGGTACAAAGGCGACAAACCCCTTCGCCAGAGTACAAGGCTAGGCATTAAAGCAAGTGGAGATAAACATTCTGCGGTGATTCTCGGCATCAGGGCGGATGACTCTGGTGTTTATAAGTGTGAAGCCAAGAGTAAGATGGGAACTGCCACCAGAACGTTTGATGTAATGGTACAAGGTATGTTACCTTTATTCCTGGGATCTTTGACTATTTTCCCTCCGGAAAACCTTGTCACCGAAGCTATGACCATATAAGGTATATAGGGTTGCTAGAGAGTTTGATCAAGTGTTTTCTTAATTGTCCCCTTAGCTTCTCGAGTACCATGTGTTAACAAACTCCGGACTGAAATGGTGGCACCATTCATAAATTGTTACTAAATTAAGTATCGTAGTATTATAACGCATTATTCTTTTTCTGTGTTTTTTTCCTGACAGCTAAGAAACCGAAAGGAATAGCACCAGAAATCTCCAAACCCCTCCAAGACCTTACAGTTGTGGAAGGTAAACCAGCAAACTTGGAGTGTGAGGTAAAAGGAGAACCGCAACCCAACATTGAATGGTTTAGAGATGGCGAGCCGGTAAAACAATCGAAGCGCATCAACTTGAACTTTGATGGCAATTTTGCTTCTTTATCGTTCAGACTAGCTGAGCTTGACGATGAGGGCGAATACAAATGCGTGGCTCGTAATGAGCTCGGTAGTGCATCAAGCGAAGCAGAGCTTCTAGTGGAAGAAGCTGAAACCAAACCAAATTTTAAAGAAAAGCTGAAGAATATCAGTGTCTTGCCTGGGGCCGAAGCAAGGTTTGATGTGCGTGTTGTGGGTGTACCGCCACCAGAGGTTGACTGGTTTAAGGGAAAACAAAAGATAGAAGATGAGGGTCGTTTTATTTTGATTGATGACGAAGAACACGACCTGTTTTCTCTGGTGATTGAAGAGGCAAGGCCAACTGACAGCGGTGAATATGAGTGTGTTGCATTCAATGAAGTCGGTGAAGTGTCATGCGAAAGTAACTTGGTTGTTGAAGAAACGACGATCGCACCAGAAGATGCTGAGAAAGCTGAAAGTGCGCTGCCTGCGATTGATGAAGCCATCACTGTACCCGACTCAGCTGCCGAGGTTGAGAGCGCTCTTGTCACTGGACAGGAAATAGACGGTGTGAAAGGTAGTTAGCTTTCCGGTAACTCACAGCATTTTAACGATCTTTTTTTCTGTTTGCTTTCATTCGTTAAAAGTTATCCCTTCCAAACAAACAGTGAATATACTATAATGGGAGTTTAAATGATCTGAATTGTTGTGCATGTGTATTAGAGACCCTGTCTTGTAGTCTTGCCATTGCAATACTTTAACTATTTCTGTGGAGGATCCATTGGAAAAAAAGAAGATAACCAATTGGAAGGCCTTTTTCCCAACAAAAACTTTTGAAGGGGAAAAGATATTTCCATTCAGCATCGGCATATTCTCTGCATGTATTTACTGTTGTTGTTTTTCTTGGTTTTTCTTTGTGCGTGTATTCCATTGTACTTTTAGTAGTGGTTGGTCTCTTTTAATTCTGCAAATCAACGCGTGCTTACCGTGAGTATCATTCTTAAAACCATCGTTCGCATCGATGAAGGGATATTTTTATTTTGCTAGTCATCTGTGCTGTTTTTTGTTGCTGTAAATTATAGCTAAGAAACCGGAAGGAAAAGCACCGGTATTTTTTGAAACTCTTCAACCTGTGGAAGTAAAGGAAGGAAACGATGCCAAACTACAGTGTACTGTGACTGCTAAACCCAAACCTAACATCGAGTGGTTTAAAAAGGGAGTGCAGATAAAAGAAAACAGACGGGTCAAGTTTGAAAATGATGGCGAGTCCATTGCTTTAACAATCAAGGAAGCCAGATCTTTTGATGAAGGAGAATACAAGTGCGTGGCTACCAATGAGATTGACTCAGCATCTTGTGCGGCCACTCTAAAAGTACGTGTCGTAACTAAGCCAGAATTCAAGGATAAACTTAAAACAGTCGAAGTGACAGAAGGAGACGCTGTCCAATTCGATGCTCGAGTAGATGGTTACCCTGTGCCTGCGGTGCAGTGGTTTAAAGGGATAAGTAAGCTGAAGAGCGATGGTCGAATTGAGTTTAAAGAGAATCCTGATGAGAATCTGTTTTCACTTGAAATCTGTGATACTCGGCTTGAGGATGCTGGAATGTACAAGTGTGAAGCCTCAAACCAAGGGGGTAAGGGAGTTTTGCCTTTCGTTTTGTTGTTATTTTCGGCTGTAAAGCTGCACGCACATCTGTGCTCCCTAGTATAAAATCCGTCTTTTTTGAAAGATTGGCGTCAGGAATTCCGCACTTTTATTCTGGTGACGTAGGTGTGTATGCTTTGCTATGTATGCACATGCACCTATATTCGCCCTTTTTTCCTGAATTATTAGGGACCAATATAGGCCCATCAACTTGCTAATAGTTAGTTCTGACCCAGGTAAAACCACATGCCGAGCTGACCTCATTGTGAAGGAGAGGCTTTTCGCCCCTGAAATTTCAGGAGACCAACCTGAGGCCCCCTTGACTGCGACTGAAGGTGGAGAAGTAAGTTTGGATGTCTTAATCAACGGAAAACCAAAACCTGATGTGAAATGGTACAAAGACGACAAACCCCTTCGCGAGAGCATAAGGCTAGATATCAGAGCTCGAGGAGATAAACACTCCGTGGTGATTCTCGGCGCTAGGGCGGATGACTCTGGTGTTTACAAGTGTGAAGCTAAGAGCAAGATGGGAACTGCCACCAGAACTTTTGATGTTATGGTACAAGGTAGGAATCTATTAAACTTACTGACGTAATTTTTCTGGCCGTGATTAAAAGTTGTTTGAACGTTTTTTGGTGAAGCTTCTTTTTAAACAAGAGAACACTCGCCTCGTAGCTTTCTCTTTTAACGCATTTCGTGAATGTACAATGAAAGAATTTTAAAACGTAATTCTGTTGTATGCCTTAACTGCTAAGTGCTAGAATTATGGTTTTGTTTACAACGGGTAAACTTTGTCGAAATAAGCGGCCCAGTATTTCAACATTCTCTAAATTTTCACTGTGAGTAGCAACTAGACAGATATTTCGGGCTCGCATACTACAATTATTAAATGCATCACCTGTGTCTTTACGAAAGAAGTTTTATCATATTTGATATGTACTTCAGGATTCAGGAATTAAGTATTTTTGTTTACATCCTCAGCTGGGAAGCCAAAAGGAAGTGCCCCAGTGTTTACCTTTCCTTTGCAATCAGTTGAAGTCTCTGAAGAAACAAAAGTAAAACTTTCCTGTACACTGACGGGGACTCCACAACCTATCATCCGGTGGCTTAAAGATGGAGAACCACTAGAGACCAGTAAACGAGTTAAAGCTGACTTTGACGGAGACGTTGCGTCTTTGTCATTTCGCGCAGCAGAAATTGACGATGAAGGTGATTACAAATGTATTGCTCAAAATGAGCTGGGTACTGCATCCTGTTCTGCAGAACTTCTCGTAAACGAAGCTGATAGGAAACCAGAATTTACCGAAGTTATGAAGGACATTGAAGTGGCAGAAAACGAAGAAGGAAGGTTTGATGTGCGTTTGACAGGATCTCCCAAACCAGCTGTACAATGGCTTAAAGAAACTGACAAGATTGAAGATGCTGGAAAATATATTTTGATTGACGATGAGGAAGATAATCTCTTCTCTCTTGTAATTGATGATGTTTCCCCAGATGAGGCCGGTACTTACACCTGCAAAGCAACAAATAACGTTGGAGTGGCCGCCTGCAAAGCTGAACTTAAACTAAAGGAGAATATGGCGGCTCCTGAATTTGCTGACGAGGAGGAGACAGGCCCAATCACTGCAGTTGAAGGTGGCGAGGTGACATTATCTGTTACCGTTAGAGGCAAGCCTCGCCCTGATGTCGAGTGGCTCAAAGATGACAAGCCATTGAGAAAGACAAGTCGTTTAGACATAAAATCCCGAGACGACAAATTTTCTTTAGTTGTTAGGAATGTCTCACCAGAGAACTCTGGCCTATACAAGTGTGTAGCTAGTAGCAAGGCCGGACGCGTTACCAGAACTTTCCAAGTAAATATCGAAGGTGACTATTTTTTCTTTATACTTCATTAATCGCAGTGTTATAAATTAAATAGTTTGCAAGTGGTTGGAGAGAATTTATAAAGTAAATAGTTTATCAGTGGTTGGAGAGCATTTGAAACACTATTTAACGAAATTAGAGTTCACTGAAATTGACCTAGATTGGTTTCTATGGGGATGGGGGGGAGGGATACAAACTATGGCTTTCAGGCAAGAGTCAAGAAAAAAGCATTCAAAGCATCCCGTCAGTGATAAAATATGCGGAAGTTTTCCTTTCAGGTAAAAAAGCAAAGAAACCTAAAGGAGAGGCACCACAGGTTACGCAGCCCTTAAAAGCAATGCAGACTGTAGAGGGAAATCCTTTAAGACTGAAAGTTCGTATGATTGGTACACCAGAACCCACGGCTGAATGGTGCAAAAATGGAGAGCAGGTCGAACTTAGTCAAAGGATCAAAGCTGATATTATAGGCGATATGTGTCAATTGTCCTTCGCTGAAACACAAGAAGCTGATAGTGGATCTTACAAATGTATTGTTACAAATGATCTGGGATCGGCTTTTTCTGAAGCAGAACTTGTCGTCACCAAACCTATAGTAGCGCCTGTATTTAAGGAAAAGCTAAAAGGTTTACAAGTGAATGAAGGTGAACAAGTTCAGCTTGATGTACGGGTCAGCGGAAATCCTAAGCCGAATGTTTTATGGTTCCGTGGATCTCAAGCTATCATTAACGAAGGACGATATATTGTTAAAGTAGACGACGGGGATGAATTGTATTCTCTCATAATTGATGAAACAACTTTGGAGGACAGTGGTATTTACAAATGTGTTGCGTCTAACGAGGTAGGAAAAGCCACATGTCGTGGGGAATTAGAAGTTAATGAAAGACTTACGCCTCCAGAATTTGCAGGCGAGTTCAGTGATGCCCCTGTGATCTTCAAAGAAGGTGAAGAAGTTTCGTTGGAAATTACAATACGAGGAAAACCTGCTCCTGATGTTGAGTGGTATAAAGATGAACTTAGTCTCAGAAAGTCATCGAATATGACCACTCTGGTGAAAGGAGAGAAACACACACTTCTTCTATACAGCGCTAAGCCTGCTGATTCTGGGGTGTACAAGTGCGTAGCGAAGAGTAAATTGGGAACAGCAATGCGGACTTTTAACGTCACCGTAGAAGGTTAGCTATTTTTAGATAAAAATGAGGTATACAAACATAGCTCATGTCATATTATTCCTCTTACTCCAGTTAAGGACTCAAACCTATTACATTCATCCCTTGTGCTTTGGTTTTTTTTTTTTTTAGGCTTTATTTTTTTTTCTCCGCTGATGGTAAACGTTAGAATTGTTGTAACATCGACACCAGTCTGGAAAAATTAAATGCTGATAATTTCAATTAAAACCTCAACATTATGAACTCTATTTATTTCTTAACCAGCCAAAAAACCCAAAGGCTCAGCGCCGGAGTTTTTCAAGCCTCTAAAGAAAGTAGAAGTTGTAGAAGGCAGTGGTGCTAAGTTAGAGTGCTGGGTTCATGGAAAACCAGAACCAAGCATTGAATGGTATAAAGACGATGAACTTATCACATCAAGTATACGAGTGAACACCTACTTCGATTCTGAAGTTTGCAGATTGACAATTTCTGATACTGTTGCTGAAGACGAAGGGAAATATAAATGTGTAGCAACAAATGATCTTGGCAAAGTGTCTTGCTCCGCAGAGCTTCTTGTCAATAAAGCTATTATAATGCCAGAGTTTAAAGAGAAAATGAAGCACACTGACGTTATCGAGGGTGATACGGCGCGATTTGACGTCCGCGTGGTTGGCAATCCTAAGCCTGTTACTGAATGGTCAAAGGGTGGAAAAGTTATCGCCAATGGGGGAAGATTTAAAATTGAGCAATCCGAGGACAGCGAGGTACACTCCATATTTATTGAGAATGTGTCATTAGATGACTTTGGAAGCTACAAATGCGTTGCGTCGAACGAGGCTGGAAGAATGCAATGTTCTGCACGACTTGACGTAAAAGAGAGACAGATTGCGCCGGAGTTCTCCGATGAAGGCGGCGATTCACCGATAAAAGTAAAGGAGGGCGATGAACTTAAGATAAACGTGACCATTCGAGGCAATCCAAGGCCAGACGTAGAGTGGTTTAGAGATGACAGGCCATTTAAAAGAACTAGTCGCGGCAACATATCAGTGCGAGGAAACAAATATGGTATAAGAATCTTCACTGTTACTCCCGAAGACTCTGGAGTGTATAAATGCGTGGCGAAGAGTGCTGCAGGTACAACGACTAAGACCTTCCAGGTTGATATTGAAGGTAAGTCAATGTGCGTGGTACAGCATGAAGTGTGACACTTATTATATTATTCACAAAACAATCTCAGTTATTTTGCTGGTAACACAACATAATGTTGTCTTATACCCTGTAGTGTTATCCATCAGTGGTAGTTCCGTAGTAAAGTCGTATAACAAATTATGCTGGATTTGTCTTAGTTGTGTTCATTTTGTTTTTTAATCGAAGTGTTTATGTCTTATGCAGGGAAGAAACCTGCACCCAGGTTCACTCAACCGTTAGAAGAAACTCAAGCTACCATTGGAAGCACAGCGAGACTAAAATGTCGCCTTAATGCCACTGCTAAACCCAATATTGAGTGGACAAAGAATGGTCAGCCTGTAAGTGAAAACCGACGGGTTAAAACAGGGTTGGAGGGTGACCTCATCTCACTTGTCATCTCGGACGCCAGGCCAGAAGATAGCGGAGATTACCAGTGTGTTGTTAAGAACAAAAGTGGAACTGCGTCGTGTAGTACGCGTCTTGTTGTAAGCGAATCGACGAATAAACCGGAGTTCAAAAAACTGATGAATGATCTGGAATTACTAGAAGGAGAGGACGCCGTTTTTGAGATTGCAGTTAGTGCAAAGCCCGACCCCGTAGTGCAGTGGTTCTTGAGAAAAATGCCGATAAACAATGAAGGAAAGTACACCATCTTCGAAGATTCAGAGCGTCGGAAGTTTTCACTCACTGTAAGCGATTGCAGCACAGAGGACAGTGGTCAGTATAGGTGCCTTGTAACAAATAGCGCAGGTGAAGTCACGAGTTCAGCTGAGCTCAAAGTCAATAACAGACAAGTCGCACCTAGATTTGTTCAAGGCGCAGAGGAGCAGCTGTTTGAGGTTTGGGAAGGTGCTCCAGTTAAGCTTTTGGTGCAAGCCAGAGGGAAGCCCACCCCTCAGGTAGAATGGTTCAAGGAGAATCGCCTTGCTCGGAGAGTCAAGCGGGTTGAGCTGCAGACAGAAGGTGACATGAACATTCTGTTGATTCCTAAAGCAGTCCCAGATGATTCAGGGAATTATCGAGCTGAAGCCACAAACTCCGTTGGAACAGCTGTCAAACCGTTTGTTGTTATAGTTAATGGTAGGCTTAAATTTGTTGTCTTAGTGAAATATCATTTGAGAAACAGTAGAAAAGTCGAGATAAGTTATTAGGGCTATCAATGTTTTAATTATGAGAAAGAGTATCTTATTTTCTAGGAAAAATTGCTGAGATTTTTTTTTTACGTGTGACCCTTAGGCAATGAATGTTCTTGTAATAGCTTGCCGCCAGGACGATACCGTTCGCTCATAAGTCCTCACACAGAAGCCAAACTCAAAGACCACAAGGGTTGAGTCTTTTAAGCGAGTTATATGGGTTTTTCTTTACTCACAGCTCAAAAGCTTGTCCTCCGACGAGAACCAGTTCCTGAGGGAGCTGTTAAACCAGAGTTCATTCAGCGACTTCAGGACATAGAGATCGTGGAGGGAAGTGCTGCCAAGTTTGACGTCCGTGTCAAAGGTGAGATCTATTCTTATCCTCTTATGATTTAAGTCAGGCTTTATTTCCTGATATTGCAGCAACTGTAATGCTTGTAATCATATCAATGTAGTGATTTCTGTTTAAATAAGAAAAAGTACCAAAGGCGATGATATAACTGAACACTCGCCACACATAAAATATAAAACAATTCTCAGTCACAGTTAAAAGGGAGGGGGGTTAATTGGTCTTTTCTTGGTTGTTATGATATCTTGTTAACAGTATAGTTTACGTTTTTTCAGGGACACCAGAGCCGGAGGTAGATTGGTACAAGGATAATCGTGTGATTCGTGAAGGCGGTCGAATCAGATTCTTGTTTGAAGACGACGGTTTGTGTTCATTGCTCATAAGAGAAGCTGAATCATCTGACAGAGGGCGATACAAGTGCGTGGCGAGTAATCCAGCCGGCAAGGTTCAGTGCAGTGCAGAACTCTTCATAGAAAGTAAGTATCTAATTATCTTGTAAATGTCGTCGTGAACTTCGTATTTTTGAAATAGAATTCTACATACAAATTAAGTAACACGGTGTTCTTTCGTACTTCTAATTGTCATGTGCTTATTATTCCACTAAATTGGTTTCTTTGCCTTTCCTGCACAGGCCATGGTTTTGATTCTGCCAGTGGCTCTGACTACGAGAGACGTCTTTCACGGTGAGTGGTTTCCGTGCGACACTGAATCACACAATAACCAAACAGCAAATATGATTAGAAAGATTTCACACTTGGCAACTGAATCCTGTGCTACGGAAGGGCAACGTCCTTCTGTATTAGTTTTTGTGACGAGAACTTCCCATTTCGTTTCCGGAAACAAAATTCAAGTTTGAATATCGTAAGACTTATTTTAATTTGTTTATTGTCAGTGAGTCAACATTTGATATGCTGTCGGACGACACAGAAGATGAAGTTGAATCATCCTCCACAAGTGGTCCAGCCAAGCTTCCTCCAGATATAACGCTTGTGTTACGCAACCGTGACGTGAAGGAAGGTGGCGTGACAAAGTTTGCTTGTCGTGTGGTCAGCAGTACTGGCGTGACCGCTGAGTGGTACAAAGATGATCAACTTGTCAGTAAATGGCCTCGCTTCACTTGTGAACGTGATGAGGATCTTTATGCTTTGAATATCTCAGACGCTAAGAGGACAGATGCGGGACACATTCGATTTGTGGCACGGAATGATTTTGGTCAGGTTGAGAGCAATGCATACCTCAATGTTGAACGTAAGTTACAACAATTTGGTAATGTTATAATATTTTGGTTATAACAGGCAACTCAAAGTGGTGGTGCTATATGTTCTTGGTTTTTTATTTTTTAATATTTTCGTTTTGAGAAAGATTTCCACTAAGGAGTGTGGTGATCTCTAATCTTTTTGGCCTCATTTCAGCTGACATGGAGCCTGAATTCGAAGGAACTACACCAAGGTTTACTCAGAAACTCAAAGATATTGATGCAGTTCCCGGTAAAACAGCTAGTCTGGAGTGTCGTGTGATCGGCGACCCGCGGCCGGATATCCGTTGGTACAGAGAGAACGAACCCCTGCTCGAGGGAGGGAGGTACAAGTTCGAGGATGATGATGACAGACAAGTGCTTGTCATAGATGACGTATGCGGAAGTGATGAAGGCATGTACAAGTGCGTGGCAAGGAACAGCGCCGGCAAGGCACACTGCACCGCGGATTTGTATATATTACGTAAGCGATTAAATTGTGTGTCTGCTTGTTTGTTTGATCTCATTTATTTGTTTCTACTTCTTATAACTACTTATAACTACATTTAATCATTTCCATCGCTTCCTTTGCAAAATTATTCCCACTGCTGCAGATAAGTCATTTGCTTTCTTTTATTTATAGAAACAGATGACGAAGAGAGCGTATCAGCAGGTGAACAAGAACCAGAAGAAGAGATGTATGTTACAAACAATATTTTCACAGTTTGACTAATCTCTGTTAGAAGATGCACTAGGTTGTCAAACAGCATAAAAAATGCGCTTATTTATATATTCACTACGCGTAAGTAAAAGTTGAGTTACATTTTGGGTGCATGGAAATTAATGAATTATATTCTCTATGTAGACGAAAACAACGTGTTTCTACGGAAGCATCACCAGTGATTGAGACCCTCCTATCACCTGATTCAGCTCAGGTAGAGAAGTCAGAACCACCCCTACCAACAGCAACAAAGCCTCGATCCAAACCGGAATCTCCAAAACCAAAAGAACGTCTTCGAGAACCAGAGTTTATTCTAAAGCTTAGAGATAAATCAGCGGTTGAAGGTAGCTCAGTTCGCTTGGCATGTCGGGCCATGGGAACACCGGAACCTGGTTTCCAGTGGTACAAGGATGGCGAACCAATTGGCGGAGGAGGACGGTTTGACATCAACCAATCAGTGAGCGGATTTACGCTTGTGATCAAAGAATGTCAGGTGGAAGACTCGGGAGAATATCAATGTGAAGCCACAAACAAAGTGGGCAGCGTCAGTTCGTCAGCTGAAGTCACTATTACAAGTTGGTCTCATTCGTGTTCTATTTTTTTGTAGCCTCAAATTTATATTAAGACCTTACCACATTACCTTGATTTGTAAACCCTGTAGTTGTTTCGAGTCGCATTATATCTAGGAAATGTTTCTTTGTGTGTTTACTGGTACTTACAAATAATTTGAGTCAAGAAAGGAATTTTCATCTTATCCCGCTCTCTCTACAAGCGTTGAAGTGCCTGACCAAATGTGAGCTTTTTAAGCAACGGGAAGTCTTCGACTGTCTCGTTCTTAGAGGGAATAGAGATGAAAATAGTGAGAAAATAGTTTGACCTATCGTCTCCCTTTTGTTGTTAAAATTTGTTTAGCACTCTCCAAACCTCGTCAAGAATTAACGGTTCGTCCAGAATTCGAACGGAATTTCACTGACACAAAAGTCATTGAGGGGGAGGAGGCGAAACTGACAGCTAAGGTGTCGGGTAATCCAGTCCCAGATGTTATATGGCAGAAGGAAGGCAAGCCAATCGGAGAAGGCCGTCGAGTTAAGATTGAGAAGAGCAAAGATGGGGTGCATTCACTTCGTATACAACGTGCAGAGGCTGATGATGAGGGAGAGTACAAGTGCGTAGCGAAGAACAAGACAGGCGAGGCTTGGTGTTCTGCTAAGCTTACTGTTGAAGGTATGTATAGCTGTTTTTGTGAAGGCGAATTTCAATTTAACATGATGGTCATTGTCAATCTTTCTCTCCCTCTTGTCGTGATTGCAATATCGTTCGTTCGTCCCCCCCCCCTTAGTGGACGATTTTGACTTCTTACTGCCCTCCCTTGATCATCATAAACTTGCCACTCCAATCGTTCGTTTGCCCTTCATTTGTTTTAATCCATTCATTTAAACGCCTTTCGTATTGACTCTGGCCTGTCTTCACTCGTTTGAAACTCATGTTTTTGTTTCTTTGTCTCTTCACAGTTCCTAAGCCAGAAATCAAGGAGGGTGTCATGTCACTGTAAGTCAATTTATCGCCAAAACGTACCCTCGAAAGTTCTTGTAACTCCATAATTTATTTTATACAACTTTTCTAAACATGTGATCCTTGTTTTGTCTTTCAGTCCTAAGAAGCCAGTCGACGAGCAAATTGTAGTAATGGCCACAGACGTCCCACTGTCACGTGAACCTAAGCTTGAAGGTAGTGCTCTTGCGACTCCTCCCCAGTTTTCTCGAACAATGCAGACAGCAGAAGTTATAGAAGGAAGCGCGGCGCGATTTGATGTCAAGGTCACTGGAAGCCCTGGTCCAGAAATACGGTGGCTGAAGGATGACAAACTGCTTGAGGAGAACCGAAAAATCCGGTTTGATGAGGATGACGACGGAGTGTTCTCTCTGTTTGTTAATGATGTGGTTACTGACGATGAGGGCATGTACAAGTGTGAAGCAACAAATGTCAAAGGAGAAGTGTCTTGCACTGCAGAGCTAATAGTAGAAGGTCAGTTGCCTTTAGTGCTCTTCTGTGCTTAGTTATCTGAAAAGACTTGTTTTGTTTTGTTTTGTATTTTTTTTTTTTGCACCAGAACCTCATTTGAGGGAGATACGAAAAGTCAATAGGCCATTTTACAGTTGTGTACTTAGTTGCCAAGCCTTTGATTCAGAGTGAGGCTAAAGATGATCTTGTTGTGATAGAGACCTGTATCTAGTTAGCATGATAACAAAGTGATTTACATTTGAAAGGTAGCAAGGTTTGTATCATAACAAGGTCATCTCTAGCCTCACTCCTGTTCAAAGGCTTGGCAACCAAGCACACAACTGTAAAATGGACTATTAATAAAAAACGTAGTAAAACTTAGTAAGACCCTCTGTTATCTTTTCTAAGGAATTAAAATTGAAGAACTTTATTGAATTCGAGGCATTTTTGATGACATTGTAAGTCTGTTCATTTTACACAGGCCTTGAAGAATCAACAGGAGGTGAAAGTGAGGAAACTTCGGAAGATGAGTTACAATCTAAGGACGGACCTCGAACAACGTAAGATATGATGGGGTATCCTGCTCATTCTCAAATGGCGTACGATAGAAAATTAGCTGGATTGTCAATAGCACAATTCCTAACGGAGTTTTTGTTCTAATTTTATCGCTGTCGTTTTGCTTTTTTCTTATATTTACTCTTCTAGCTTTGTAAATCATTTTTATTCGTGATTTTCTGCAGCTCCTCTCTGCTAATTTCTTGTCCTTTTTACCCATCCTAGGGAGACGCCGAAACCTGCTGACAGGAAGGTGGCGCCCCCAACTGCACCAAAACCAAAGTCTGTAATGAAATCAGGTCAGGCAAAAGGTCAAAAATTATCTTTTACTCCAACTTCAACTCTTGGTCGAGGCCTTAAACACAGATGCGTTGTGTTGATTTTTGTTTCGTTTCTTTCCCTCTAGTTCCAAAACCAGTTTTCTTGTTAGAGCTTCAAGACAAACAGGTTAAAGAAGGTGACAATCTGACGCTAGACGTTCGAGTTCCCCTCGAGTGCAAGGCCGAGGTCACGTGGTACAAAGACGACCATGCTTTGAAAGAGGACCATCATATTACTATTATCTCCGCTGGTGAGATGCAAGCAGTTAACATCTTCAATATGTCAGTCAAAGATGAGGCAGTGTACCGTTGTGTTGCTGCCAATGATGCGGGATCAGTGTCTACTGATTGTGAAGTGCTTGTTGAAGGTATCCTCTTAGTGTTGTAAAGCAGTATGGTTTCATAAGCTGACTTGTAATGCGGCTTAATATATCTAACGTCTTCAATGACAACAGCTTTGTGCTTTAACAAACTTATTAGACAAAATAATTCTTAGGGGTTTCGGTGTTAAAAAATGGTTAAGGAAAAGGGGGCAGTATACAATGGAAGAAATTGAAATGGTCTTTTTTGATAAGCTTATCATTTTTGACGTTTATTTTTACAGAGAAAGTCAAAGTTCCACAGACAGTAATGAACCGCGGGTGAGACAAACATGTTTTTTGCTTGAAAAAGGTTTTACACATTATGCTCAAATTGATCTTAAAATTCATATCTACATGAATAGCACTTGTTCCCACTTTGCCTTCTTTTTTATGATTGGTTTTTAATCACACTCGTCCCTTAAAATTAACCGAGTTAACTTATTTCGCCTGCACAAAAAAAAATCTTGGATCTTGGTTAGTGAGGAGAAATGACTGCAATCGTCTTTATTTTAACTAAGTAATACCTCAACATTTTTGCATTTTTGCCATGTTTTCAACCTCAGTCGCCTTTCCCAAATGGCCCCCGAATTTGTCCAAGAATGTACCGACATCTGTGTGGTAAAGAATTCCACTGCACAGTTAGAAATAATAGCCGCTGGCAGCCAACCACTGCAGATTCGCTGGTTTAAAGACAACGAGCCGATCAAGTATGGAAAGCGGTTGAAGATGTCGTCTGATGGAGAACACTGTTCGCTGAAGATTTCCCCTGTTGAGATTCAGGATCAAGGGATTTACAAGTGTGTTATATCTAACAAGGCTGGAACACAGTCCTGTGAGGCGAAGTTAGCTGTGGAAGGTCGGTGTTGCTTTGCTGAAATGTAAATGATTTTCAAATTATGTTTTAAGCGTCCGTGTACCCAAATGGCGCTTCACGCTTCCTAAAGCTAATGTAGGTGGGAATTTTGTTATGAGTTAGAAGATTATAACGCTCTCGGGATGTTCTTCTACATAAGAATGCTAGTGAAATAATTACTGTTCTCTTTGTGTTTAGAATTAGTAGATTTTAAAGAAAGTACCGATGGCACAGCCCCAGGCTTCCCAGTGACAAAACGGCCATCCAGGTCAAAGAGTGGTGCTAAACCGACAATCCTCTCCCCTCTGGGGGATATCGAGGTTAACGATGGTGAAAATGTCACTTTGGAGGTAAAATAACATATTTTATTATTCACGGGTTTTTATTAATAGGGTTGAGTGAGTGAAAGTAAGTGAGTGAGTGAGTGAATGAATGATTCGATACCTTAATAGCAGCGTAGGCTGAATTGCTAAGGTCTGCAGTGTTACTAAGGTTGAGAACGGACGTCAGCATTATCAGGCGCCTCTGGCAGCCGCTTTAGTCCATGTAACGACCTCACCTTTTCCCCCAACACATCCCACCCCAGGGGAGAACATCCATCACACATTTATCTCGTGCGTGGGAAATTAACGTCTCCTACCCCTAACCTTGCAGGAGACGGGACCTCTATTTATTCGTCCTTATCCGAGAAGACTAGAATATCTATCCATTTCATTGATATTATAGAAAGGTAGCAAATTCTCCTCAATTATTTTAAGACCATGAGTATTGCTCCGGCCGAGACTCGAACCCTCGACCTCCCGCACAACACAATCCGGCGCTCTAACCTATTGAGCTAACCAGGAGGCGGTTATTCTCAAATCTAACATGAACAGCTGGCAAAGAATAACTGCTGAAAGGGGTAACAGGACATATTTGACTCTAATATAGATTTGTTTCATTGCCTCGTTAAGGTGACTTCCGGTCCTGAGCCCATTGACAACATCGAGTGGTTCAAAGACAATGACCTGATCCGCTCTCAGCCTCGATTCACTCAATCATCAGCGGGCGAGCAACACACCTTGGACATTCAGTCAGTCACTGTCGATGACGAAGGAATTTATAAATGCGTGCTGCTCAATAACTGGGGCATTGCTTCGTGTTCGGCTGAAGTCCTAGTGGAAGGTGAGTATAATCGAATCGTCTCAGGTATTACCAAATCAAGCTCTATTCCTCCCGGAAGAAAATATTTGATTGGCAACTCTCAGTACTTTTATCACTGGATGCCCCTTTAATTCTTCTTCTGATTATTCTCAACTTAGAGTCAATGTCAGAATCTTCATCCCAAGATGACGAACAACTTGTAAAGTTAAACGCCCGAATGGAACGTCGAAGATCACGTGACAGCGTCTGCGAGCCAGAATTCCAACAAGAGCTTAGCAACAACGATGTCTTTGTCGGGGACACTGTATACTTTACTGTCAAGTCGAGAGGCATACCGGAACCGGAAGTCTCATGGTACAGGAATGGAGATCTTGTGAAGGAAGACTCAAGAGTGAAGTTTATCAAAGATTCGCAGACTGGAAACTATTCCATTCTCATCAACAAAGTGGCCGTGGAGGACGAGGGCGAGTATCGTTGTGTGGCTTCCAACATGGGGGGATCTGTTGCCTGTCAAGCAAAACTTTCGGTCAAAGGTAAATGAAAAAAAGCAATGGGCACGACGCCAGTTCATAGGATTTTGTTTCGGGGTTATGTGTATGTGCTTCAAATATTCCTCAAATGAGACTTCGTGGAAGATAATGACGACTTTGAAAATACTATGTTAGAAGCAAAATAAAGACGCTTCCGATGATCTGTAGAACGTCGACATAACTCAGAATGAACAGATATGGAATGACATGTTCGATGTTTACTGAAATGTTTTGCTAAATCTGCTGCAAACAAATGTCATAAGAGTGGAAGAAACTATTCTGCACCAGACCCCCCTCAATGACTTACTATTTTATTTGTTTACCCTCAGCGCTTGGACAAAGTGAAGCGCCTTCATTCACAGCGCCGCTAACCGATCGCTCCATCGAAGATAGCAGTGCAGCTAGGTTTGATGTGCGCGTGCGTGGAAAGCCTACCCCGACAGTCACTTGGTTCAAAGACGGCAAAAAGATCAGTGGTGAACAGTTTCCGCACATCAAAGTTTTGCAGGAGAGAGACTTGTTCTCTATTCTGATAACAGAAGGCAAGTTTGAAGATGCTGGAATGTATAAAGTAGTTGCCAAAAATGATCTGGGAGAAGTGTCCTCTACTGGAGTGCTATTTGTTGAAGGTGTGTAAGGTAGAAAGTGTAATAAAAGGGATTGTTTGAGATATAAAGGAGGAAGAACTTCCACAGAATTAGGGTGCAAATAGTGTTTGGTTGATATTGTTTCCGAGGAAATCGTCTCCGCTCCTTACAAGAGCATTAAAGGGAAGTTATTCAAGATTGCAAATTCAATTTATTGTTGTTTTTCAATTACTTTTTTCTTTTCAAACTTAAGAATACTTTCCAGACCACAATTTCACAGTTACTGAGGTGTGCAGCACCATATACCTTTCAGCCCATAGAGCGCAACTAAATTTGTTGATAATCTGAAAATGCTTTCTGAGACATGATCTTTTTATTCATAAACTTTGAGGTTGGAAAGAAGGAGCTTATTCGTTTCCTTTATTGTAGGAGCCGATCAATTGTCACCCTTTGCTGGAGAAAAACCTCCGCGTAAGAACTCAGGCCTGTCAAGAGTTGAAGAGGTGAGAGTTTCAATAAGTCCTGTGTATTCATAATTCTTTTCTTCATTCATTATGGTACGAGCCAGGAGAATGCGTGTAACAGTTAGTTGGTGATCCGTTATTTTTTCTCATAATCTTTATGTTTGATTCATAGGTCAGATAGCGGCGAGAAATTAGTCGCCATTCACCTTAAGGGGTAAAAGGGGGGAGGAAGTCGATATTAATTGATTGGGGAACTTTAAGAGAAGTTACTTAAACATACTAATAATAATAATAATAATAATAATATTAATAATAATAATAATATTAATAATAATAATAATTGTTATTATTATTATTATTATTATTATTATTATTATTATTTAAGATGGAGAAACACCTAGCTGAAAACTAGTTTACAGGTTTTCCATCCAACAACTGAAACAAACAATTCAAATTGAAAATAACATTATGAAGAATCCCATCTGGCCGAAGGCAAACCAGTTGGTTATTTACAAGCATCGCCGATGATTTGAATTCGGAGCTACCGTGAAACAAATCCAGGTAGTGGTCAGGGCGGGACTCGAACCCGGTAGCGACGGATTGCGAGTCCGACACGCTGACCACTCGGCCACACTGCCTTCTAAACTGAATATTCGGCAATCAATATTTAGTCCTTGATTTATCTAAAGGGAAGAAGATTTCGCCCTCCCAAATATTCAGCAAAGTCACTAAAGAGTTAAAGGAAACTTCAATGTACAAATGTTTGTGAAGATAATTCTTGGCCATTTCATGGTTTTCTTACCTCACCTCCTCCTCAGGTTCTCACGCTCAAACTATACACGGCAATTGAGGACTTCTACTCAGAAGAGACTGGAAACAAATTCCTTAAGAAGTGCGACAAAGTCGAAGTACTAGATACCAGCAGACCTGAGTTCTGGTTGGTCAGACGGGTGTCACGTGGGTCAGAGATTGGATTTGTACGTCACACATGCCTGAAGAGAGACGAAGATGGGTAAGTGTCAACTTAAGTTTGTTTACGTGTTTAACTTGATATTAGTTTTCAGCTTGATGAGTAATCATTAGCCTTTCAAGAGCACAAAGACAACCTCTAGACGGCACAAAAAGTTACCTTGATGTCTTTCATTTGACTCATCACAAAGTCAGTTTATTTAGTATGATTACTAATGCGGTGAAGGTGCTCACTTAGGTTGCACAAAATCTTGAATTAATGCAGCTAATCGATACTTTTACTTTTAAGGGATGAAACCACAGACATACTAATGAGAGTAAGTTTTTTTTTTTTTTTATTTCTCCCTTTGCAATATATGATTTTTTTTTTTTACCTATTTCTTTCTTACTTTATTTTGATATCCAAATTCACAAGCTTTGGCTCCTTTTTTTTCAGGGAGAGAAACAGAAGTTTGTGTGTATCACCAACTACCCGGCCCAGGCCTCTGATGAGGTCTCGGTAAATGAGGGAGACATGTTAGAGATCCTTGATGACGTAGGCTTGGAGAGCTCGATGGTCTGCGTTATTCCCACTGGCGCTGTCGGGTGGTTACCGAGGGTCTTTATCATAAGGGCCCCTGAGGAAGATGTGAAGAAGGCCCCAAAGACTGCTAAAGGGAAAGAGAGGGAGGCGCTCATTCAGCGAGAGTAAGAGAAGAATTGTGGACAATATTCGGTGTCAATTTTCTCCCCACTGTACCAATACATTTTAATTATCCTTGATTAACGATATGTCTTACACTAAGATTTGTTCTCTTAGATTCGTGCTAAACGAACTGATAGAATCTGAAAGGAAGTACGTCAACGACCTCCGAACTGTTGTTGAGGTAAGGGCAGCCGCTTTCTAAGAGTTTGACATCAAGGGTGATGTAAATCCTGTTTGCAAATCACCTAGTTGGGGAAGTGTCGGGGTTGAGTTACCTCAACTTTTACACCTACCAGGAGCTCTGCTGAGAAACACCGGCGATGATGAACAAGCAAGTGATATAAGCAGAATTGTTGTACTGAAGCTGTTGTCTCGTTTTGCAGTGGAAATTGAATATTATCCTCGCTCAGAAGGCCCCCACTCATTTGCTAAATCCCTTTCTTTCGAGTGACGTGGTGTCACTGAATTAAAAGAAACTGGTCACGTGAAGGATGATCTGTTTTGTTTGGTTTTTATAGAGTCATTTAGCTGAACTTGATGCAGCAGATATTCCCGACGAAGTTGTTGAACATGAGGATGCTGTGTTTTCCAATATCAAGGAAATATACGGATTTCACGCAAGGTAACAATTTTGCGGTACTCATTCCTCTAACTCTGTGCGACTCATGATTCATATTTTGCGTATTTGTAGTATTAGTGGAGTTAAATTGTCGACTTTCAGACGATAGAATACGTCACTGTCAAGCTTTAAGTGCTATCTCCACCTAAAACACTTGATATTTATGATTGTCACTCTTCTGACGCATCCGTTCTTTCTCCAGACAATTCCTGCACGAACTGGAGGCTTGTGCAAAGAGTCCAGATGACTTACCAAAGGTTATTTTGAGACACGTAAGTGATATTTTCGTAAAGCGGGCGATCTTTGGAAGTATTAGTAACTATTCTTTCTCATCGACAGTAAGTTACCTTTGTACAATTGGCTTCGTCTTAACGTTCAATATTAATACAAGCAACATTTTGACCAGAAACGTTGCCATTTCGTGATTTTTTTAGAAAACAAAATTTGAAATGTACATCAAGTTCCTTGAGGGAAGACCGTTGGCAAATGAAAAGTTGGAGAGTGAGGAAACACAAGGGTTTTGGACGGTGAGTATTTCATTAAAACCCTCTTTCGTCAATTAGATTCACTCGTACAAATAATAATTCACAGTGATAATATACAAGTAAAAGCCCACGCCAGCTGCATTTTAGCTTAAAGTACATTCAAGGTAAAAAAGCTGAAATAATGTTAACTGCCTTTAAACCAAGGCCTGTTAACGTACTGCTGTGTGCTGAATCTAATGAACGATAATTGTTCCAACATCAACAGGAGTTCCAGGAAGACACAAAAGATGCTATGTCCCTCACAGAGTACCTTAAAAAACCAGCACAGCACCTTGATGAATACGTCCTGCTTCTTAAGGTAAGAGAGAATGATCACTAATACCTTACATTGATTTGAAGTACAGAAGTTTTTCCTAAGTTTTGCTGAAAGCACCTATCTTCAAATCCTTTTACTTTTTTTACTTTTTTTTATTACCTTCTGTTGCTGATTTTTATCATTAATAATTTTATTTTTTTGCGGTTTTATTTGTAAATTAATTTGGTGTTTACTTTTTATCGAGAAATTGTTTGAGAGTTTGGTACTTACAATTAGTGGCTTAGGTACCTCCTTGTCAGTCTGTTATATCGATGTGCGTCCATTTTAAGGTAACATCGATATTACATTCAAAACGTTGGTTTTTATTATTTTAACAAAGGAATTGCTCAAGTTCACTGTACGTGCCAATCTGCAGCACTCAGATTTTCAGGTTAGTTCCTTATTTTTCAATTAAGCCACAACTAGCTTTGCCATCACAAACCCAGCCAACAATGGTGTCTAGGTGAATAGATAGAAATACGATCGTCGTCACTGATCTGCGGGACTCTTGCACAAAAATGATCACGTCGATAACAGCCTAAAATAATGATCAACTATTGTATTCTATCGGTCGGAATTTTTAACCCATCCTCTCAATCCCAGCCCAACACCACCCCACCAACCCCCCCCCCCCCCCCCACTCCCAATGCCTTACGCTCTTTATCTCTTCGAAAGCAACACTGGTATGGAGGAGAGCATGGTACTTGTTAAGACCGTATTTTGACAACTTGCTCTTTGAATTCTATGTCACTCAAACGATTTCAAGTCCATAATTCCATTTCTAATTTTCTCGACAGGCGGCTCTTGAATTCCTAGCTAGTCTATCCCGACGAGCAAATGAAGCGACACAAAAATCCTACATCGAGGGATACAATGTAAGTAATTAACTCGGCGCTTCACAAAAAAAAAAACTCTTAGACTCCCACAATCAGCCACCCCCACTTTTGCTAGCAGTGTGTCTATGTAATGTTTAATGCAGATATGACATTCATCCATGCTACTTCTGTTCCGCGTTCGTTTACGTTCGTTTGTTATTTTCTTTTTTCGTACTCTCAGACCGTCAGACGGAGAACCTTACTTGATTCACAAAAACCTGTCCCAATTATATTATATACATCTTATTAACCAAGCGCGAGGGCTGTACTGGGAGAATATCGGCCCGAGGTCTTGAATATTGACCGGCAATAGAGCATTTTGATTGGTTAATTTTAGTTATTGGCCCTCTGACTGCCCGAGTCGTGTAATAAAATTCCTTATTCATTCCATTGTCACTCTGTAGGGTGAGGTTCCGCTTGAAAGTCTCGGGAGACTCATCCGCCAGGTAAGCTTTGTTATAACTTTTATGTTAACCTCTTTTCTTACAAGAATTACTGAAGATGTAGGTCGTCTTATTTTGTAGGAGGTGGTGCTATTCTGGGAAGAGAAAGCTCGAGGAAAAGGAAAAGAGCGGGACTTGTTCTTGTTCGAGAAAGGAATTGTAAACACGAAAAGAAAAGAAGGAGGAAGAAAGTTCATCTTTAAAAACGTGCTGAAGGTATGATATCACCAACTGTTTAAACTTTCAAACTCCTCTCGGATTTTTGTCCAACTTTTTACAAGTAGAAACAATAAGAAATATTGCCCGAGCCACGCCCTTGCTCATTTTTTTCTATCGTTATATTCCATTAGTTTGGTTACTGTATTTGTTACCGTGATTCACTGATATTTGTGACCGTGATTCACTGATATTTGTTACCGTGATTCACTGATATTTGTTTGATCACTCATTTTAAGGTCGGTGAAATTCTTGTTCATCAAAATGGTAGTAAATACTTGGTAACACGGTCCTATCGTCGTTCGTTAAAATTGTAAGTTAATAAGCCACATTCTTATTCTTTAGCTGACAAGTGGTAATGTTGGTCTGACTGAACATGTTGAAGGTGGTGCCCGTCAGTTCATGGTGTGGGTGGGTACTTCCATCACCACTGCTCTGGTACTCCATACCTTTGAGGTAAGATGATACAGCTGCTTTGTGAATGATGTTCAAGGGAGAAGGCAAAAACTGTCTGCTATTCTTGTGGTGTAATCGTACGGGTAAGGGTGTTCCTGAAAAGTGACTGAGGGTTCAACAGCCTCGGTTGAAATCTTCATCGGTTGTAAGTGTAGAGTCGTTTGTAAGTCGACTGTGATGGATTTTTATAGTGATAATATTGGACTCACAATGCCGGAGCTAAATACAGAGCGTCTTAAAGCGATAGCGAGAGAAAAAGTGAATTTATTTCTAAGTCTTAATTGGTGGAAATTGTTTTCTGCCTCTGCTATTTCAGACAAAGACCGAGTGGTCCAAACAGGTCTGGGTTCGAGAAATTAAAAGGCTATTACATCTGAGTGAAAGTAAGTTCAAGTTTAAAACAGATTTTTCCCGTTTTCTTTTCGTTTCTTTTTGTTTGTTTTCGTTTCCTCGGCTCACAAACGCTTAACTCTTTCAGAATCACTAATTACTGCTGTTGCACCATCTCTGATGTTTGGTGAACTTGAAGTTCAGTTACCGAGTGCTTCATCTACAGAGGGAAATCTGGTGACTACAGTCAAAGAAACTATCACCAGTCCTTCTTACTCGCATTTGATTGCTGAGCTTGAAAAACAGTACGTGGCCATCACACCACCAGACTCGCCTGAACCTCAACGTCTGGTAAGAGAAATGATAGGATCGAATCACGTACGTAGTTTTTCGGTTTGTTGCCAGCTGCTTTCTTCTTCTCTTTAAAGTAACATAGCAACCTGCCATTCGCTCGTTGAATTTCCAGGGTTAATTTAGTTGGATACAGAGACAGTTTGACTGATTGGGCGTGGCCTTTTTTTAGGGACATTTTTGATAAGAGAAATAGTCTGTTTTACAATGTGGTCTGTCTCAGTGGACCATAGGGAGGCGTGTGCCTGTCAGATGATCACTAAGGAGGTTTCAAGTTGCAATTAGAAGCTCACGATTCACGCATGATTGTTGCTCGTAGAACATTCAACTAGGAGGCACCTATCACTTGTCCGAAGAAACACTGGAAAGAGATACACATGAGCGGGTAATCGGCCGCGGTGAACAAGTACGGGTGCTCCGCTCAGGCCGAGATCTCTACTTCGTGCAAACGGTCAAAGACAGAGAAACCAAAGAGGGCTGGGTTCCTGGAAGCTGGTTGCTAGAAAGAGGATTTGAAGACCAGATTGCGGGTGCTCAAATTCAGCTAGAGCTGGAAGCTGGTTTAGAGGATGATATTCCACAAGATTTGAGTTCAGAAGCGTCCGAACCGGAGCTGCAACGGCTCAAAGAAACTGGAGAAGGTAAATATGTTTTTCATTCATTCCTTCAGCCGACAATAAATGATAAATGCAAATGAACGCAAGTGATGTCTACTTTTTGAGTAACTAGTAGGCTTAATAGATCCAGGAAGCAGTAATCTTAGTTTTAAGCGCTGTTCGATTTGGCGAGTCTACACGACGTGACTTTTTTCTTCATTTTAGGACATTTGTTACTAACATTACATAAGCTCTATTACAACACACAAGCTTCAGTACATCACTTGCGATACATTACTTAGAATGAGCTGCTTACGATGAAATCCTATTTTATAATCAGATACCATTTACAATGCTAACATTAATCGAAATTACATTGCTGACATAACTAACATCAGGTTCATTATTTTGAATATGTTTAAAAAGAGTGTCTTGGTATACTCGCAAAATATGATCGAATGTTCATCAATTTCTCGTGATAGATATTTATTTTACCTCTTTCATTAGCTATTTGATACTCTTGGGATCTCAGATGTTTCATTTTGGATTAAATTAAAAAAAAAAAAAAACACTAAATGTTGGTTTTGTCACAACGTGACCTGACGGCGAAATAAATTTACCTTTGATCCCCCTCACCTTGTGTCTATGAATATCTCCAAACAAACACGAGTCTTTGGATTAACAACTTTAAAAAAAGTTAAAGCCAGTTTTGTTGTCTCTCCATTCACGCAAGTCGAGGTATTCTTTGTTTAAGGATTCAATTAACAATGTAAAATGCTTTAATCTCTAAATGCGATGAATCTTGACAATTTCTGCTTGTTTCTAAGTGCTACATAATAATGTTCTTAAAGGATTATAAACCTTGGCTCGACTTTCGCTCTTGGAACGGTTCAATGATCTCGCGACTCCGTGGGATGGGTTATGATAACAGAAAATAAATAAATTTCAGGGCAAAAAATTCATAAAACTTCAATCGCAGTGTACTCTCAAATGATAACGCCACAATCAATTTAAGCGGTTTAAAAGGTATTGTTTCAAACAATAGTATACATGGTTAGCATCCTTATCCTTCGGTCGCGCCTCGTTGGTTCTGAATTACTGGGAATATTAATTATGGTAATTCTGTTTTTCATCTGTAAGTGATTAATGCAGTGGAATTCACATCGCTCATCGGTGGAAATTATGAATTTATGCTCTATACTCGAAAGGGTTATTTGATGCAAAATAATTGACTTAGTTGGAGTCACACAGTGTATTATTTCAAAAAAGGCACGAACTGTTTTCGGGTGAAGTCGGTTTTCAAATGTCTTCACGGCCAACCCTTTCATCCTCTCGAAGCTATGTGTCTTCATCAGCCTCTGGGACTCGATCATACGAGAGAACATCACGAATTCGCGAACATTCGGCGAGCGAACGAAACGAAGGGCGACCGAGAAGGCGACGAGGTAACAGAGACGCAGTTATTTTTTTGTGATGTTCGCGTTGAAGACTTCTTTAGTTGAGTATTTTGTTAGCAGAAGGTTCCGAAGAAAATAGGTTATGAGTAACTTTGAAAAGTAAGAATTAATAGTACGTACATCCAACAGTGACAACCATAATTTATCCAGTACAACTGAAATGGTAAAATGCAATTCTGATGTACCATCTTTAGAGCGTTTTCATCTGCAAACTAAATTGAATCGTGATGAAGTCATTCACAGACGTAAGACATCCGACAAATATTGGACCACTCAAACATAAAACAAATTTTTTTGTTACAATAAGTATCACTTTGACCCCGTAGCTCAGCCGAAGTTTACAGAGGAACTTGAAGACATCGAAGTTTGTGTCGGCCAACCTGCCAGTCTGCGCTGTCGAGTGGAAGGAGATCCTTTCCCAGACATAGAATGGTTTGTAGATGATGACAAAATCAAGAAAGGGGGAAGATTTGACTTTCTCAGTAACGGAGACCTTGTTACTCTGAAAATTTCCGAAACAAGTGCCGAAGACGAAGGAGAATACAAATGCACAGCCACGAATGAAAACGGAATGGCTTCCACAAGTGCTGAGCTCATAGTAAATGGTAAGTCCCTCATCCATTTAACTGATCTTTGTTTTCTTTGCGGCTCTTTTATGGTTGACTGCTAAGTGTCATTAAAATTTGTCCTGTCGTGGATGTTTTCACTATGTACGATAATTATTGAAAGCGCAAATAGTGTCGTAGGAATGTACACGGGTTATTTTTAACTTTGACATGCAAATTTACTTCAAAGCTCAGCAGAAGCTTACTAAAATTTGGCCTTTGTTCTTTAATTGCTTTTTTTTTCACGACACTTCCTTGTGGATGCAATATGGATCAATCGTTCCAAAGTTATACATCAAAGTTCGCTTTTGTGCCTGCGTCTTATTCATTAGTCAGTAATCGAGGTCACGAGAAATGCTCCATTAACTCGACCAATGCCTCTTGTGCCGAGAGGGCAGCCTTGGTATTGTTTTGACGTCCTAATGTTGTTCATACATTTCAACGACAGTGAGCCTTGTTTTCAATCTGCTCGTTCTTTTGTATTAAATATTCATTTTATTCTCACACGGAGACGGAACTGAGGAACAAGTTTATTTTGTGCCCATATGAAAAGTCCTTGGAATTTTGTGGTTAACATTTCGAATGCTCTTTTAAAGGGTCTTGTGACGGTTAAGTTAAGCTGGACGGCAGGGTGCCTAGCTGATTAACATCAGTATCGATTATGCCATAATTTCTTCATATATGAACTACTTGAAGAACTCAGCTAAAGTTTATGCTTTGACTTGTAGTGCTGAGATGTTAAAATACAACTGATGCTGGGTTAAATTGATAGTAGAATTTTTCAACACGATTGGCCGTCATCGGATGGTTTTGGCCGCGCCACCCTTAAAAGGAATGTTGATCCTTTTGAAGATAACTCTAACTGCCTTTTGTTACACTCGCGTTACACAGTGACTCTTACGAAACTGTGACGCCGATCATTTGTTGGCCTAACAGTGGCTTACACCAAGATCTCGCAGTATGCTCGTGTTTTTCGGCTTACATTAAGTTACATTGTGAGATAGATTTCTCGTAAACAGTTTCTTTGGTCGACCTTAATGGAGTTGAATCTGAAACATCTCCAGCATATGTAGACCAAACCAATTTCCCCTAATGCCTGTTCTTTTGTTCAGATAAGGAAGTAAAACACTTATACCCTCTATTTACACTCGATTTTTCATAGTGACTCTGATAAAATAAAGATTCGAGAGACGTAAATTGAAATTAGCTGAACAGACATGTGTTGTTGATATGTTTCTTGCGTGACATGCTAATCTGGCGGCATAAGTATGGTCCTTTTATCTAAAGGTAGCTTTTTTTAAGGCCATTTACATTTATTAACCAGCTTATCAAAATAAGTAAATTACACGCAGGGATCATAGGTTAAAATCTCTATAGTAAATAGCACTTTTTCTGGCAGCGGGATTTTTTCTTTACATTATTATTTATCCGGTATCAGTCTTAACTGGAGGATGCCCACTAAAAAGAGTAAGTCATAGATTGTCATTTGAGAATCGCGCTACAAATATGATATTAATCCATAACTTGAAAAGGTCAATTTTCACGTTGTAACTGGTGCGCTGTAAACGCGTTCGGTGGTTGATCATCTGTTCTTCACTTTCATGATATGAACAATGCTAACTGCGTGTAGCAAGAGACAGGCCCACTTTAGCACTACCATTAATATTGAAACCTTGGTTTTTCGGTCAAAATATGTTATTTTGGCGATATGACTTCAAACTACTGGAAGGCTTCATGTTAGCTGTATGACAAAATCGATAAATTGTTTTCTATGTTGAACTGCTAAATTACACTTTGGATTTTCAAGGGCTTATTTGAAAACATCATTAAAGAGGCGTTGGTGGCTTAGAGGATAAGGCTTGTAAATGGCAAGGAACAGCAGATTATGGTTAAAAGGCTTTTATCCTGCGCTGCAAACCAGACAATAAGCAACCTTAGTTAACGCATTTGTTGTGAAATGACTTGAAGATCTAAAGGAACCTTTCTGGCGCCTCATTTACGGCTTACTTAGGGCGAGAAATTTTCTTTTGGTTGAACATTATACGTATTTTTCATGGTTATGCGAGGATAGAAATGTAAGTATTTTCCACATCACTTATGCACGTGACACCGAGGTACAGGTCTATTCAAAGATTTCTCTGTACAGGTCGTCGCAGATTCATCCAATTCATAATGTCGTATGTTATGTTCAAACAGCCCTGGAAACGTTAAACAGCCTAAATTCTGATGGATGTTAAATCTAAACACTTAAGTTAAAACAGGTGTCTTTAAATAAGAGAAGTAACGTATCCAGGCGCCTTCTTTTGTAACTTGATAGGACAACTTGTGTCGAACTGGAGAAGATCACATCACTGGCCTGTACTCTACAGTAAGACCCATCTGTGGTCGACTAATATGAAGGCTTGCGTAGCCTCGAAAAATAGTTTTAATTTGTTGAATTGATGGCTCGCTCACTGTTTATCGACCATCTTATCAATTAGAGAGCCTCTGACTTTTTGCTATTTTTTACTTGTCAAGTTCCTGAACTCATCATAAATCAAATTGACTTTATTTTGACTTGTCAATTTAAACATCTTTATTCTTGCAAATTTTTGTCGCGTTGTACGATAAGATGAACATTCCAGATGGTTGACCTCGTACAATTCTTTTGAGCTGATTTGCCATGATGTCTGTTTTAAATTTCTGTTTGAAGTTTCTGTGTGAAGTCATAAAGATTTTAATAAGTTGGTTTTCAAGAGACAAACGTTCTTTTTACATTATTTGTTACCAATTGTCCATAATCGTGTGGGCAATTCATTACAAATGTAATGAGAGGTTACCATAAGTAGATAAAACAATTATATGTTTTTTTAGTGTGATAATTGAAATAATGGCATGAAGATAACTCATAGTTCAAAGTCGATATTGTGATTATTTTTCCTTTTCTCGCAATGTGTTTCACTCTCATTAAGGTTACTAAGAGAAGAAGAGTTTCGCGAAAGAGTTGAAGTTGTAGATTCGTTTATTCGCGCGGTTGTATCAGTATTGCGACTAATGATATGCTGATATCGAGAGGTAAAAATGCGAGGAAAGCGCAGAAACTAATGATATGCTGATATCGAGAGGTAAAAATGCGAGGAAAGCGCAGAAACTAATGATATGCTGATATCGAGAGGTAAAAATGCGAGGAAAGCGCAGAAACTCTTTACATGGTTCTCAAACAGACTGCATCGTATGATTTGACCTGCTGCGACTAATTCTTGGTTTAAAACTGGAATTTTTGCAAGAAACATTTCGTTAATGTCCACTGACATTTTCTCTCAAGCCCATAGGTGAAGAATGTAAAGGAGTGTTGAAAAAAATTTGATACTTAAGGTTCACGGATACAATTATTACACCGCTGTTATTTGGTTCAAGTTTAGTTTCCATCTTCCAATGACAATCTGGCCTGTTTTACTTTCAGCTCCAGCGAAAATCGACAAAGCTCCCAAGTCTCAAACGGTCAGTGTCGGGGATGTGGTTTCTTTCAAGTGTGAAATTTCTGGAAATCCCATCCCGACTGGAACTTGGTACAAAGGCAAAAAAGAGCTGAAGGATGAGGGAAGAGTGCTTATTGAAATCGCAGAGGACTTCTCCGAGCTAGAAATTGAAAATGTTGAAACCTCCGACGAAGGAGAATACACCTGCCTGGTGAAAAACGACTTTGGAGAGGACACGTGCTCAGTGACTCTTACTGTGAAAGGTGGGAATGGTGTCGGGTATTCGGATCAACCTTTCCATAGCACTTGTCATGACATGTTGATATATGCGGATGTATGTGTTATGTGAGATGTATGTTATGTGAGAGTTCGTGACTAGTGCACTATCTTCAAGTGTAGATAAATGCCATGAACGGAAAATCGTAACTTTTTATCGATTTGCACTTTTAGATCCCGAAGTGTAAACAATCTTAGAACTTGAGAGGTACAAGAATATTAACCCATCCAATTTGATAGTTTTTTTTTTTTTTTCCTACTTTTCAGGCGGGGGAGATGTCAATGAAAACAATGTCGATAAAGGTGGTGATGAAGCTGTAGCCAAAGGTAAGAAACTGGAAAGCTTGTAAACACAGGCGTAGTGATACACTCCTCTGTCTGACACCCATTCACACACTATGACTCTTTCCAGACGATGACGGTGATGGTGATAGTGACGTAGAAAGCAAGGACCTTGACCTTCCGCTTCGAGATCCAGTCTTCCTGCGGACGGATAAGAAATTTGACGATACTTACGTGTCTCAGAAAGAGCTCGGAAAGTAAGTTCATTTCTTTTGTCTTTTTAGGATCTTCCTGTATTTTTATTTTACCCTCTGTCTGAATTAAGCGTTGAAATTCTTCGTCAGTGGTGCTGGCTAATTATTTACTCAGGTAAAACAAATACACTCACTTGTAGTGAGATGACAACCGTCTCTTGTATATTTTGTGTCTGGCATATGCTTGTCCAAAGGATTTGGTTGTCTAATCGGGACACTGCAGTGCTTTAAAACTGATAAGTTGCTTAGTTTTCTATTGCTACTGTCCTGACTTCTTTCTCTTTCTCTTCTCCGCCAAGATATTCCGTCCTGTAAAGAGGAAAAAAATATTTACTATTTTAATTTCCAGGGGCAAATTTGGTGTTGTCAAAAAAGTTAAAGAAAAAAGCACTGGGACGGAATACGCCGCCAAGTTCCTAAAAATCACCAAGGAATCAAGAGAAGAAGTTCTGGCAGAAATGCTTATCATGAATGAACTGCACAGTAAACGGCTCATCTACCTCCATGATGCATACGAGAGACCAAAAGAGATGATTATAGTCTTGGAACTGTGAGTGAAATTAGTGTTGAGAATTACTTTGCTCAATGGTGGAAAAAGGAAAGATAGTTACAATACTAGTATGAGACCTAAACTAATTCTATTAGATATTTCAGCACTATGATGTTAATGGTTTTCAAGAAATTATAATTTGTAGATTATACGAATTTGGTTTGTTGATGTCTTTACAGAATGTCAGTTTATTGAAATGAACCAGAACAGAAACATTAAGATAAATGTCGTTCTTTCAGCTCATTAATGAAAAAAGACGAGAAAGTTATAAATATTTTTATATTTTCAACAGAATACATTAAGATAAATGTTGTTTCTTTCAGCTCATTAATGAAAAAACCGAGAAAGTTATAAATATTTTTATATCTCCTGTGTCTTTTTTCTTTTCAGGATCTCTGGAGGCGAGCTGTTCGAGAAAGTCTGTAATGATGATAACTTAACGGAGAAAGAAGTTGTGCGGTACATGAAGCAAATACTGCAGGGCGTTGAACATATGCACAGGAAACGTATTGTCCATTTGGATCTTAAGGTGAGGAGAAACTCCTTTGGTCATCTTAGAGAGCTGCACGATGGTTGCGTAAGTTGAATTTGAGCGGTCACAAAGAAGGGCTTTGTGCAGTAAATGGTTTGAACCCGGGGGTAACATGTGCAGGTGTAGTCTGATCGTCCGGGTGAGTGTAGTCCTGAGAAGGACTGTTGTCGGTGGTAGTGACTGACGTTTCGACAACCTGTGCGGAAGTCATCATCAGAGTCAAGTGAATGATTGTTGTCAGTAGAATGTTCTTATTCCAGTTCGTGTGAAATGATCGGTTGGTTTTGCCGTGATGTTATTGGCTGTAAGACTCAAGTGACGTAAGTCGGTCGTGATTGGCCTGTTTCGATCTGTCGGTAAAGTTAGGTCGTTCTTTTTCGGTCGTTTGTGATGTTTATGTCGTGAATGAGTCGTTTGTATGGAGCGGGTAGTTGTTGACTAATAATAAGAACATTCTTCTGACAACAATCATTCACTTGACTCTGATGATGACTTCCGCACAGGTTGTCGAAACATCAGTCACTACCACCGACAACAGTCCTTCTCAGGACTACACTCACCCGGACGATCAGACTACACCTTCACAAGAAGGGCTTTGTTAGCAAACATTTGGGGTAGTCCACTTTTCAGATAAACAGTGCGGACACATGGAAATACATTTCAGACGCTTTTATTTGAACAGATTCATGAGCAATAATTAAAGTTTTAGCATAGGGGTTCATACTGTAGTCTTCCCTTTCTTCTCAGCCTGAAAATGTACTTTGTGTCATTCGCCCTGATGGTAAGGAAGATCTTAAGTTGATTGACTTCGGAATGGCTCGTGTACTTGAACCAGGAAAAAGCGTCAAAGTGGCCTGTGGTACGCCCGAATTTGTAGGTGAGTCAACAGCGCATCGAGTAAAATGAATTTACTAACCTTAGTCAATAAGAGGGCCATGGGTGGTACCCCCTTAGGTAGACTTGAAATGAGTACCTTTCAGGATATTTCTTTTTTTTAGTGGTTAATTATTCAATATATTTTTATACTTTTAGCACCCGAAGTGATCAGTTACGAAGCTATCAGCCTTGCTAGTGACATGTGGTAAGAGAAACGTTTACATTTCTAAATCTTTGTTTGCTCAGTAAAAGAAAAAAACCGTACACCAATGTAAAGCTGACAGATAACTTAACTAAAGTATCCCTTTTTTTTTTTTTTTTTTTTTTTCATTTTCTGTTTTCTTTTGCAGGAGTGTGGGCGTCATAGCTTATGTTCTGTGAGTATAACTTTCCTATTTTCCCTTTCTGTCGTACAGCTCACCGTTGTACTCGTATACATCACTTTTTAAGGGTAATTTTGTATGGTTATTTTTAATTATGTATCGATCTGTGCTGCCTTATTTTTCACTTACCTAAAAAAGGCAGTAACGATACTTAGCTACTGATGGCAGACTGTCACTCAAATACGATGTCATTTTTTCCTTTTTTTTTTTAATTATTTTGCAGGCTGAGTGGTCTGTCACCCTTCATGGGAGACGATGACAATGAGACCATACAGAACGTGTCCACTGCTGAGTGGGATTTTGAAGACGAGGCTTTTGATGTCGTGTCAGACATGTCCAAGAAGTTTATTGAGGAACTGCTCATCAGAGGTCCCGAGTAAGTAATTCTAGATACTGCTTGACTTTCTTGTAAAGTACAACGTAACAATCGATACCATGTTAATGAAGGATGAGTTTGTAATGCTCACAGTCTCGGACATGAAAGAGAGATCTGCTGAGAAGCTTTCATTTTTAGGTAGCCTGCATGTCTTTAGCGATTTTTCATATGAGGACAATATTTTGGCCGTAGGTTTATAAGTGTTCAAGGAGATTGGGGAGGAGTGTACACACTGAAGTGCTTATCCCCTTAGAACAACATTGCCTCTAGCCTACAATTTTAATGACAGACCCTTAAGTGAAATCTTCATGATGTTACTTAGTTAATGGATATTTGGTATTAAATTCTTAGGAAGAGAAATGATGTTTTCAAATGTATGAACCATGATTGGTTGAAGGTACGAGTGCAGATTTTTTCCTCTATATTACCAGGAGCCCATTACCTATTACTTTATCTCGTGTGTGTTATTGTAATTTTTGAGCCTTCCACCCTCCATCTCCCTCTTTTCCTCTGCCATTGTTTGACTATTCCAATTAACGTTGCTGAGGTAAATGCCTCTCTAGTACGGGTCCATGGTATCACGTTGCTAAGGTAAATGCCCCTGTAGTACGGGTCCATGGTATCACGTTGCTAAGGTAAATGCCCCTCTAGTACAGGTCCATGGTATCACGTTGCTAAGGTAAATGCCCCTCTAGTACGGGTCCATGGTATCACGTTGCTAAGGTAAATGTTCCTCTAGTACGGGTCCATGGTATCACGTTGCTAAGGTAAATGCCCCTGTAGTACGGGTTCATGGTATCACGTTGCTAAGGTAAATGTCCCTCTAGTACGGGTCCATGGTATCTCTGCCTGATAAGATAAGAATAACAAACATAGCTGCTGTTGTGCTCTCCATTAAACCATGACTGAAAGTATTATTAAGAAAAAGAAAAAAAGACATTGTCGTATTGCGTAAAGCCCAGAAAGCATGTATAGTGGCATGTTGTTTCAAGGATATGCTTATCTTCCTTTTTTTTTTCCCGCAATAGAAAGTCAAAACACTCAAGGCTCAGAAGCTCAGTACGGAAAACTTGAAGAAATTTATTGCACGCCGTCGTTGGGCGGTAAGTGTCTGTCAGTATTTAAGATTCTCCTTGCAATATTTTAGGTGATTATTTTTGTGGTGTTTGGAGACTGAGTAAATATTTATCCCATCCCCCCCTCGAGAGTTTTGTCAGTTCTTTAAAATTTTTATCGCTCATTTCTTTACCCCACCCCCCTCCCCCGCTTCAATATATCATTTCACAACTTGCTCATCCACGAACGGAAGACAACCCAGGCGAAACAAAGTAATCTGTTTGCCTCATTTGTTCCTTGTAGAGAACAGCGAATGCTTTGCGAGCTCTGAGTCGAATGGGATCTCTTGGTGGGCTGATGGCTGGAGGAGGCAAACCTGGTGGCGCAGCTGCTGCCCCTAAATCGGGTGGCTTTCTAAAGAAGGTAAAAGAAGAGAAGGCCAAGGAGGAAGTTCAGGAGAAAGGAGCCAAAGCGGAGCCGAAGAAGGAGCCAGTCAAGAAGGAGGTACCTAAGGAGGAACCGAAGAAAATTTCACCAGGTGATAGCCTCGTACCAGAAAGACGGGGCCTGAGTTATTCAGGTCGCCGAAGTCCCGCCTTGAGTGGCAGGAGAAGCCCGATGTCTCGGGCAGAAGCCCGTAAGTATAGCACTCCTGATCCACATGTTGTAATCATGTTCGTCTTCTTTGTGTTTTGTTGTCAACAGCCAACCAACATTTCATTATCGTAACGGGAGTACTGTTGGGCTATCTTTCCTTTCCTTCTTTTCCACTTTTTTTTTGTCTGGGCTGATTCGGATCCTGTTTGCCGAGAGATAGTATACTCCTATCGGTAGAACTTAATTGAACCGGCTTCTTTTCATGTTCGACTGCAGTCTGTTTTCGAAGTGGGCCACAAATTTTTTCACTTGTCTGTCAAAGAACAAAATCCATTACTACTTAAATCCGCTTTCTTGAGGCGCTTTTACAAAACACCGATTCTCTTTAATCCTATTTCTCCATCCCTTCCCACTAACCTCTTTACAGCTGTTGTCAAAGCAATGAGCCTCGAGCTGTAGTAAAGTACACTGCCTCAATTTGTTTCTTCGCGGTGACAGGTGGCACCAAACTCTTTTGCGACTGACAGCTCGGTATTCATCCCTCCCAAGTCCTGTAATTTTTCTTTATTACTGGTGATTTGGTCATTAAACCGTTTGCTGTAAAGATTATAATCCCTGTGACTCATACAATCCACCTGCGTTAACCATATGGTGTGAACTCAAGCGAAAATGATCAGAACGTGACTCCTCCCGAACTGGTTGAGTGTGTTAATCTTTTTTGAGATAACCCCCCTCCCTCCCTCCTTCCCTCGCTCCCTGATGGAACCTTGATAGTCTACAGGTCCCCATACTCGTTTACGATTCTGGGATAAAAAAGGCTCGGTTCTGTGTAGGTATCACGGTTCACCTTTGTTTTTTGTCTTAAGAGTTCACTTCACGGGCGCCTCAATCATTTTTCATTTGTGCTGATCAGTGTCTCCTTGTGGTGTGCTGTGACGTTGATTTAGAAATATCTCAAGAAATGTTTCAAGTCCTAACCCTGACAGCTTTATCGATTTTTGCAGTTTGATTTTTTTGCCCGCAAACTTAGCTCAGTTGTGATGATTATCAACACTAGTTCATGACCAGTTGTGATTCAGCTTGTAAGTCACATTTAATATCCGGTCTGTTTTCCTGCACTTTAGCCTCAACTTAGATTACTTTACATTTGTAATTGGATTATCCATATTTAGCTCCAAAGGTTATTTTTACACATCCTGATAAAAACGGTGGTTTATTTTTTTCCTCTTTTAAGCTCGGATTAAAACTGTGTATAAATGTCTTGGTGTGAAGTGCTTCTGGCGCCTCTGTGATTCCTTCCTGTTACATGGGATCTAAACACTAAAAAATCAGTGAGCCGTGTGCAAGGCGCTTTTCCAATTCCAGCAACAACGATGTAACTTTTTCCCCCTCGTTCGCTTGCGATTGTAGGACTCTTCGTCCAAACAAGGCAAACTGACTTGCAAACAGTTTACTTTTCTGTGGTTATTTCATGGCCTTCCGCATTTTTCTACTTACACGTTAATGCCAAGGTGTTTTCTTTGAAGACTGTTTCTGACAATATGTAAAAGAAAAATTGCTTCATAATGGTATTATTGTTGATGTACTTTGACACTTCAAAAGTATCAAGTTTCGTATGCTAATTGAAGGCGGGCGAATTTTTGTCGAAGTTTCGAGAACGTAATACATTTTATAATGCGTCTGGTGCCATTGAAGCGTTGTTTGACGTTTCCTTGAACGATCTCTTTCGACCAGAGTCAGACATACTCCATAGAGAAACTGTCAAATTTTGCTTCATTTAAGCGTTCAGAACGTCTCGCGTGAATTTTAACTTGTCGTGGAGACTGGAACAGATGCTGTTCTCTATTTTTGTGGTTGTTAGTACAGAAGTTATTCAATGCGCGCGGTAGCTGGTTATCACTCCATATGAAGAAACCATGAATCACAGCATTCTGTTGGCCAGGAGATTCTCTTCAACTCGTAATAGCATCAAAAGCACTTTAACAGGTTTGTGTAAAGCGTGTAACTTTGTATTTATCATATAGAAACGTCATTGTAGGAATTGCATGCATATGTGAGCAAGTTTAGCTCTCACAGTTATCAAGGCTAAACCGTCCTCATCTGGCTCCTACCCGCGTTCAATTAAACGTTTGTTTTCCATGAATTATGCCTTTCAAATAGTTTCTCAGTTATTTTTCGTAGGTGAACGTGTTCAGATAAGTTGTTTGAATTTTCTCATTCAGAAAAAGCTTCATGCTTCTTCCAATGTCGGTAACATCATTTAGCGGCGTATCCCGTTACTAAGTTCAATGGGTAACATTTAAAGTTGTCTGGCATTACGTTTTGTAATTAAACGCCTTTCGTTACCCGCGTTAACTTTCGTGGCTTTGTTGTTGTGGGAGCAAAATTATTCCGATTGTCTGCACACGTTGTTGAAAATTTTTTTCCTTCATCTCTTTCATCTTACTCTGTCAGAATAATGAAGATGCTTTTCAAAATGTCAAATATTTTCGTCCGGTTGGGGAAAGGGTTATCGTGAAGATAACAGTGTCTAATTACATGTCAACTGTGTTGCATTCCTTGGGTCGCACAATGTAACTCGCTCTCGTAACCGAGAGGTAGATGCCGAGTTAGTTTAATTTGTCGGCTTATTTTCAGTACTTTGTTCCTTCAAGTGGAAGATAATCTACTTGCCTCTGTGGGAAAAAAAAATTAATATTTCCGGCCTCCAGGTGATGTTAACGTGCTCTACATGTGGGACTGTTGATAGTGTTGTGATGTCCTGGGAGAAAGTTCTCGTTTATTCAAGACATGTTTCATAATTATGGCATGAAAGGCGCCCTCTGATTAGTTTGCATAAATCATTTGACCAAGAAAAATGTCCAATTGAATTGGATTCCATTTGGAAGATGTTGTTTCCTATCATGTTGTGTGGAATAATAGTGAAACCTTGGCCTGTCACGCTGTGTGAAAGAAACTCACTGATAATATTTACTTAAATCATTCCATTGTTTTTCAGTTTGTTTATTTCCTTACTTTTATCTGTCAACTTTCATCAGCTTTTCGTTGTCTTTTGTCTTAAGTAGATAAATGCCTGGGGGTCATCTTAAGTGCTGTTATCGCAATAATGTCTTTTTCAAGATTTCTGTTCTGCTTTCTGTTACTCGCATAAAAGATATTCTTCTTCTTGTTCAGTATGATAATTCCTGAATACTTTCAAAAAGAGTGCACTTTTTTTCTTTTAGAATATAGATGTTTCTTAATATTTTTTGAAATTTCATTGATTTAGTAGTTGATTATTCCATTGCAGCATGTGGTGTTTTTATAAACACATGTCAGATTTTGTCACGTCAAATATCTTTGAGCGCTGTAAACTGACCAGTCCGCTTTCAGATTTTTTCTCTATTCTCCCAACTGTTCCTCTTAATATTTATCTTCATTTAGTGTTGAGAACTTGGTGGTGCATCTCAGCACAATTTTTTCGTAGGTTTTGTTTTATTCTTTCGTATTGTGCTCGTGATGAGAAAGATAATAGAAAAACTTTTTGTTGAATGTCGGTAACTCTGCCTGCGGTTTCCTTCTCATTCCTTTTGTTAATGCAGCTGTGGCTGCAATGAAATCCTATTTGACTTTACTTCCTCAACTTTCCTTGATTCCTACGTGACCTGAACACCCACGCGATACACGTAGGGTAAACTTTTGATCCTTGACTGATATAAAAAATTATTATTCTTTCTTCTATCGCGCTGAAATGAATATTATCGATCTTGACTTCAACATTCGTTAGTCACTGTACAGACGAAACTGGAGTTGCAGTTGTTGTCTTTCTTGAGCTGGTCAAGGCCGATAAAACTCGTCCTTGCGGCCCACGCATCAGCATTAAAATCCTTAACTGATCTTATTTCTTTGAAAGGAAAGTTGTTTAGAAATGGTTTACTTGTTTTTCTGCGTTGATCACTTCTTTACTTCCCATTACTTGAATGTTTTACTTTGCACCCGTGAGGGGAGGAGAATTTAACTCCTTTTTTTTCTTCTAATTCGTCTAAGATGGAATTTTTGTGGATTTGTTCTGGTGAATTTAACTTCCATTCCACCCTTTCCTTCCTTTAAAATGGACTATTTCTGCACTCACTTATGCTAAGCTTCTTGTGGCTATTCTCCTACAGGCCCTTGTGGTTCCGTTTTCACCACGTACAACTATCACATGTTTGTTACCTAAAGCCCAATCAGTACTTTCCGCCATTCGTACCCTTGCGTAACACGTATCCATTGTTAATCATTCATCTTATTTCCCATTTAGATGGCATGCCACTAGGTCCCCCTGTCTTCATTCAACACCTGACGAATTGCGAGATCATAGAGAACAGCGCCGCCAGATTTGAATGCAAGGTTAGCGGTAACCCTGAACCGGAAGTGGAATGGTATAAAGACGGGAAGCTACTGAAGGAAAGTAAACAGCTCACATTCCTATACGATGACAACGACAACTGTAAACTTATCATCACTAAGGGAACTGCAGCCGACGCAGGCGAATACACGGTAGTAGCCAAGAATCCTCACGGTAAAGTATCGAGTAGCGCACGATTGCTAATCGACACGGGTTCAACGGACGATGAAACCGCGAGCGACTCCGAACTCTCTGAACCGTCTGGCTCTGAAGCTGAGGAGAGAACAATGACTCCAAAAGAGGAAAAGATTACGAAGTACTACACTGTTCAAGATGAGCTCGGCAAAGGTCGCTTTGGTGTTGTGTGCAAGTGCATTGACAATAAAACTGGCCGCGCCTATGCAGCCAAGTTCATCAAATGTACTGCGCCCAAGGACAGACAAGACGTCATACACGAAGCAGAGATCATGAGTTCTGTTCGGCACAGGCGGCTTCTTCGGCTTCAAGATTTCTTCCAGACACCCACGGAGATGATACTTGTCATGGATCTCGTCACGGGTGGAGAGCTGTTTGAGAAGGTGGTAGAAGATGAGTTCATCTCGGAGATAGAAGTGTCGCATTACATGAAACAGATATTGGAAGGTGTTCAGCACTTGCATCAGCGAGAGGTTCTCCATTTAGATCTCAAACCCGAAAACATCATGCTTATTAGACCGGAAAGTAAACAAATCAAGCTTATTGACTTCGGCCTGGCGAGGAAGTACAACCCGAAGGAAAACCTCAAGGTAATGTTTGGAACACCAGAATTTGTCGCCCCAGAAGTCATTACATACGAGCGAATTACACCTGCCACGGACTTATGGTCTATTGGAGTCATAGCATATATTCTGCTGAGTGGTTTATCGCCTTTTATGGGGGATACTGATGCAGAGACCCTGACGAATGTCCAACTGGCGGAGTGGGACTTTGACGATCCTGTCTTTGATGATATCTCAGATGAAGCGAAAGACTTCATCAGTGGTCTTCTTGTGCTTAAAGCAAACAAAAGGAGTACGGTCGATCAATTACTTAAACATCGCTGGTTCACCATCAAGAAGGACAAAGGGAAGAAACTGAAAACCGATCGTCTTAAAGCATTCACCGCGCGAAGGAAATGGAGGCGAGCCATCACCGCGATCCGAAGCACGAACTTTTTGAGCCGGATTCTCGGAAGTCGGGGATCCGATGATAAGAAGAGCAGCGGCGGTGGAGGGGGTGGATTGTTAGCCCGAGTCAAAGCAATGCATGCTGCCGGTATACAAGGTTCGGAAGGGGGTGTCCCCCCGGCGTCGTCTCCTTTCCTATCACCTGCCTCAGCAGCTTTCAGCACCAGTAACAGCTTCACATCAGTAACAGTAACAGAAAGAACGCAAACGCAGGGAGAGACAACTGTTACAGAGAAAGAGACAGTGACTGTTACCAAAGACGGACAAACAACTGTTGAAGAAAAAGAAACTACAACAAGAATCGGCGAAACCACACAGCAAGAAAACAAAACCGAAGAAGTCGATAATGGTTAGCGTCAATTTGTCGTCAGAAAATTTCATCGTAAATGAAAGTTTAACTGAAGAAGAGAGAGATAATCGAAGATGTAGTCATGATCGTGAAAATTGTTTTACGCATCGTTATATCATAAGTCTTGTTCTAATTTCATTTTGTTTTGCAGGTCACACGTAAGTACACTACTAATCAGGAGTGCTATACTTCAGTTATTAATTATAATACAGTTAATATCGACAAATATATTTCTAGTTAAGGTCGTTTCCGATGACTAACTGGAAGGAAGTGGAAACTTATATCGGCTTCCTGCACTGTTGCCAAATAATTAAGCTTCGGCGAAGGGTTTTTTCCGTTGATCACAAAACAATTTCTCGTGAATGAAAGGCAATTTCTGGCTGCTTAAACTGCGAAAATTATGTTATTCAATCACCTCGCAAACCTAAAGTCATAACAAAATATTTTGTTTTAATTTTTCGGCCATTATTTCGCATGAAAAGTGATTGCTGTGTGTTTTTTTCTGCTGTCATGGTTGGATCCTTGTTCGTTTATAGTTCTTACTCCGAAGTTAGTCTGGGCTACCTGTGGAGATTTGTTTCGTCCTTTTCAAAGAGGACCTTTAAGACGTTGAAGTTAAAAATCTTAAGCTGTGGACTTATTTAACCCGCGTAACTAACACGAAATTGTGAAAGAAAAAGGTTCTGTCAAAGGCCAACTTAAAGGAAAGCCACGGCATTTGTTGAAAAAAATTAGTGTGAATTCTTGTAATTCTTGTCGAGAAAGATTAATTTAAAGGTGAAAGAGACTGTAGGATAGAATTCCGTATATGGCAATCTCGCTGTTCTCGAACAAAGTGTTGAAAATAGCTCAAATATACGTTCAAAGCATTAATTCGCCAGCAGGGTGTACTACTAAATCCACTCTTATTTTTTATTCCTAATATTTCTGTATCTGAACTACACAAATTAAAGCTATTTCAAGTCCTTCTATTCTACGACAATAAGACATATCACATTCTTTTCACGCTTTATCATCTAAATTACAAACTGTTTTGTTATCTCAGAAAGGACCATTGGTTAAAATTAACTGTGTGTCATACACAGGATACTAAAGAACTCCAAGTTATGCTTTGCATGGATTGTTTTTCTCATAAAAACGAGTATTAGCGCCGTTCGAGTTTAAGTACAAAGGATCATACGGATTATGTCTTACAGCTAACAGAAAATTAATCAAGATATTCCACACAGACATGTTTGTTTGCGTGCAGATTGTTGCGTGACATGCAAATCATGTAGACGTCGTGCTGTTGTCGGATTTTGAATAAAACACTTGGTTGAAGTTATCTTCATTCTTGGTATTTGTTTGGTGGAGTTAATCTACTTCAATACCTCGTTAAGATTTTTAGTTTTCTTTGGCGGTCTTCTTCGTATGTACGCAACGGCAACATGGCTAACGATGCCAGTAAGTGACATTTTTATATTCCTTTCCAAGGCGTTAACCATGTTAGCAAACTTTTTCACTACTCGGTTTGTTATTCGTAATATCTGTGTTGTCTTCTTTGTATTTTAAGGAAACTTCTTTTCCGAATTTTCTTAAGTTAATCGTAACATTTTGAAAGAAATCTCGTGTTAGTCGTTTGAACATGATTTTCATGTGGTGTTCGTACAAGATCCCTAAAGTTTTTTATCCTTGGGTTGGTTTTTTTCTTCAAAGATACTTCCGCTCAACTTGGATCTTTTAAATGTTTTGTCCTTTTTTTTTTTTTTGCAGTAATATTTCATTCATTACTTTGCCTTCTAATCCGATACGTGTATAACCGCTAGTATGACATGGTTTTAGAAAAACATTAGAAAAGGGGAAAAAATAATGTGTTCATCAGAACGATTAATTAAAATCCTTTTGGTCTTACTTCAATTGTGATAGTCATCGGCAAAATATTGAAGCACTGCTTTAAACCATTGATATCAAGAGGAAATTATTGTCAAATGTAACATTGTAGGACGATATAACTAGTTGCAAAACCAGAACGAATGATTTATGCTGAAGAAGTTCCTTTGGCTGTATGGTTGATTTATATTTTGTGTGAGAGTTCTCGAGTGAATCGTTTTTCTTGTTCAATTGAGACTACTCCTCTCTTGCTACGCTTTGACATTTTCTCTTACAGTTTAATAACACGTGTAGAACCTTCACTCAGTGCATCTGCGGAGTATTTAAATAACAAGATGTTACCAATCTGCTCCACATGCTAAATATTTAAAATACTTTGAAATCCTAAAGTGTGATCAAGTATATCTTGGTTTTTAATTATTTTCTGATGTTCTGTGCTTTACTCTGTTAGTAAACGGGTTTAATCTGTTATTTCATGGAGGCAGAATTGTTTCCAAAAGGGGTCGCGTATGTTTCCTGCGTTGAAAGTTGGATCATAGGCTTTGAGCGATGATAGGAGCTGTTGTTTCCATCACTCTTCAGTTAGTCGATTCGAAACGTACTATTAGCAGCAGTTATTATATAAGAGGTTAAGGTCATCTATAATAAGGTGTTGTATACAATAATGCACTTGTATTCCACTGGTGAAGTAATTTTGTAACTAACCTGGTGGGGTTGAGTGGCCGAATAGAATCTAGTTTATCTTTAACAATTCAACAGACCAGAGGTTTTGTTTCTGGAAGAAATGTTTCTGACCATTGTTCTAGTAATATGTTAGTTAAACTGGACACTTTGATGACTTAAGACAAATTATTGATGAAGAAGAGAAATTGAAAAGAAAAGTAAACGTTAACTGAGGATCTTTTCTCTACTTGAATGTAGTCCTTTTCAAGAAAAACTAGATTAAAACTAGATTAGCAGCACTGTCAAGAAAGGAAACGTGGCGTTAACTCTGCATTAAAAGCCAATTCGCAGTCAGTTCAGTCGCGCGATTCTGGGGTAAAAACCGTGATAAAAAAAAAAAATTATCAACTTCACTCAAGTGTATGCTCAAGCCTGGTTTTCGCTTCAGTGTAACCCAGGAGCGCATAAAAACGTTGAACAACACAAGTGGCAGCATTCACGTACTTGCGGTTGTTCATTGTTTCTGTGTGATCTTGTGCCTGCTCTTTTACTTTGTAGAAAGCGACAACCAGGTTGAATTACATTTTAGTGTCTTAGTGTCTTTCTTGTGATAACAACTGTAGGTAAGACGGGCGGTCTTGGAGGAGCAGCCAACACTCCACAAGCCATCGCTAAGCGCTATTCCACTGGTGGAGTGGCACTTAAACTGGAAAATGTCGACAAGTTTTGGGGAATAAAGCACGAAATAGCAAAGTAAGGGAATTTTTTTATCTGACTTTAACCATACAATTGGTTCATTTGCTTTAACGCGCACGATAACATTTGGTTACCTTGGAATTCTTCACCATTCAGTTATTCTGCAGTAACCTTATGTAAATGCTTTTGTTTCACCCTAGGGGTCGTTTCTCAGTTATAAAGCGCTGCTTAGACGCCAAAACAAAGAAACCTTTTGTAGCGAAAATAATCAAATATGACGACGACACAGACCGCGAAGATACTCTTCAGGAATTTGACATCCATCGAAGCATCAAAGGAGACAAAGTCGTTATGTTGCGAGATGCATTCCTCGTGAGGAGATATCTTGTCCTTGTTATGGACATGTAAGTTGTTTCAAGGACTACGTTTATTGGATCATATTTTATTTAAGTTCAGGAGTTTCAACATGCTCTGACTGTTTTCGTTTTCCTTTGTATCAAAGGCTGGAGGGACAAGATATCCTAAGCTTTGTTGGATCAAAACCCAGGCCGAGTGAGGAAGACATCTGTTTTGTAATTCGACCTTTGCTTGATGTAGTGAATTATCTTCATGGCCAGCAGATTGTTCACTTAGACATAAGGGTAAGTTAATAAAGCAGCTTATTTTAGGTCGATATTGTATTTTGCATTTTTCTTTTTCTTTTTCTTTTTTTTTTTCATTTCCTTGTTTAAAGACAAGTTTTCCTACCGCTGCCTTGCCTCTATGTTTCCGATCAAAAATTTTCATTTCGTACTTCGTGTTCAGTTTTTTATTCTTCGGTGCCTTTTCTTTGTTGTCTGCCCACAAACATTCCTGACATAAATTCCCATTTCATCTCCTCCATTTTATTCTAATTGCCTGCCGGCAAGTGAGTGGAGGTTTGCATAAGTCAGTGTTAGTGATTTTAATGTTCACGTCCTATCCCACCCATACAATATCAGTGATGGATATCCAACCAACCTAATGACTATATTTTAAATTTTGTTTCCCTTTGGAAGAAGGGTTTTTACAACCAGCTTGTCTGAGTTTACTACTCTCTTAATTTTTTAATACAGCCTGCAAACATTTTCATTGCCAAGAGTAACCTGGGTGTGAAACTTATCGATTACGGAAGTGCACGCCGCATCAAGAACTGGAAGGAAGGTGACATGCTGGCCATTGTTAGTTATGTTGCATTCACAGGTGAGTTGAACGAGTTAAAATCCTCTTTTGTAAGATAGAGTGACATCAGGGTTTAGTGCCTACTGCGCATGCGATACTTAAGTAATCAAACTACATAAAAATAGAATATGAAAGGTAAGATAAGATACGAAATAAGTAATAGACAACATATAGGGAATTGGAGAACAAGCAATGAATCAAACTCAAACTCAAGTGATCAAATGCAATCACCGTTATCAGTGCAAGCGTAAGCTCAAGCGAAGGTCACTTGAACCAGTTTTTATTTGATGAACTTTTCCTCCCATTTTGGATGGACCTTCACTCTGACCGCGATAAGACTAGTTGGTGATAACCTAGTTGCGGTGTATTTATTTGATCAATTGATTTGTTTCCAGCTCCAGAGCTGCTGGACTTCGCTCCCGTCAGTGGACCAGCAGACATGTGGAGCATTGGTGTTCTCATCTACGCTCTGTGAGTGAAACGGTTATCACTTTTTATTATAACTATTAGATATTATTAATTCGTAACAATTACCTATCTCACTTGAATTATAGTTAAAGAAAGCGAACTGCAGTACTAGAATGATTTTGAAAACAGTTAACATTCAAAAGTCGCGATCCCAGAACAACATCAGGACACTTTTAATCTCTGAATAATAATTCTTTTGAAACGCCCCTTTCCTATACCAGGACCCTTTACGCCCTAATACCGGTATGCATATTCTCCATACTGTCCTCCATACACTTCCCAAGGTGCTGACAAGGAGAATTTGTTTACTAATCAAGAGTTTCTTTAGTTGGTGATCATTTCCTTTATTCTCCTGACCTAAATGTTTGATTCAAGGGTGATATTGTAAGGAGAAATTAGAAGCTAGTTACTCCTAGGCCTAGGGGTCAAAGGGGGAAAAGAAAAGGAAAAACAATCTTTACAACGCCGGTTCGCATCAAAGATCCCCTCAGGTTTTACACTAAGGACAAATGTCCAGAAAATTATTATCACCTATAGCTAAACTCCATCACGGTAATCACCAATACTGTCACGCAAATGTTATTTGAAAGTAGTAGTGTTGTGTCGCCTTAAGACTAACGAATGAATGAAGGTCTGGAAGTAAACAAAGCTGAAGACTTGCTTAGATTGTAAACCTCATTTTTGTATATTTATGTTTTCTCTTTTAGCATAAGTGGAATGCTGCCTTTCTCCGTGGAAACGAAGGATGACGAAGACGAAGATGAAAAACTTGGTGAGGCGATCAAGAGGGGTAAATGGTCTTTTGACTCCAAAGCATTTCAACGCAACACCTCAGAAGTAAAGGATCTGATCACTTCTCTACTTTCTAAGGACGCCAAGTAAGTCACAATCAATAATCAATGATCAGTCTGCTAAACCGTTTGGAATGCATTAGTTTAAACTTAAGTGTAAATTTCGTAGTTTTTACTTTAATTTTAAATAGCCCAGGATTACAATAAGTAGAGCAAGTAAAGTAAGCAAAACTATATTTCTCTCTCTCTTTCTCTCTCCCTCTCTCTCTGTTATTGTTGTATTTAGTACGGGCGTTGAACCCTTTCACTCTTAATATTTTTTACATAAGTGGGTGTTTCATCAAGATGAATTACTCATTGATTTCCTTGTCCATACTCGTCATCTGTTAGTTGGATAATGTATGAATAGTTCGAGATGTTGCAAGTTCATCTTCCGTGGGTGTTATTTGTTCTCGCTTTGACAGGACAAGTAATTCACTTCTTTTGTGGATGACAAAGTTATTTTTTTTTCTTTTCCATTCACAACCAGAAAACGTCCCACCGCAGAAGAGGCTGCGAAACATCCCTGGCTGATGGTAAGTTCCTAAAAAAAGACTTTTTACATTGAATTATACTTGACCAATGCTTAGTTCTTATTAACCGAGCGGGAGGTCTGTATGGGAGAATCTTGACCGAGGTCGCCCATACAGACCGACCTAGCTCGGTGAATAAGATGATTATTATATGGCTGTCTTAGATGCCGATTTTTTATATTCTTTGTACCTTTTTTTTTTTTTTTTTTTTAGACGGATCTAGATGGGAAAATTTAGACCGCTTTCAATGTTGATTTCAGCCAATCAAATTCGTGAATTCGATAGTTCCCAGTCCTTGTGAGACAGCCATGTAATGATAAGAAATATTAAACTTGAAATTATCTACAGAAAGTGTTAGTGGGAACAATCCTCGCATCATGCGACATGCGTTTTCCTTCAGTTCAATCTTAAGTTATTTTATCGTTCCCTTCTGCGACATCCTTTTATCATCTTGCCAAATATCTAATTGAGTGCATTTTATTCACTTCAAATAATAGCGTTCATTCTTTTGCTAGGGCGATAACATGCAGAAACGTCGTTCAAGTGACGTGGTGAGCTCCAAGCTCAAAGATCTGAGCCAGAAACTTCTGTTAAAGGTTTGTTATTCCGTAAACGTATATCACTTGACATAAGCTACATTCAGCAATCAATTTCCACAACAAGATCTACTCAAAATTTTCTGCAAACGAATTGATTTTCTTTATCTTCATGAAACTCCCCTTTGAAGAGGAAAGGATCATATGTCACCTCTCTTGTATGGCGTCTTTCGCAGTGTGATGTCACAAATTTCTTTCTTTTGATTTTATCAAATCCCTTGAAAAATTTCTCGAGTTTAGCCGTTAAACTAAATCACAGCAGATGGGAAGATTTGTAAAGTCGTGCATAGAGTATCTTATTAAAAAACGTTTTTGAGTGAGAAATAATAACGTATTTGTTGACCACAGGACAAGGAAGATGTTGTGTCAGCGTCCTGTGTCCTAAAAACCTTCAACGAGGATCCTTACGGCTCTCCAGACTCAGATGAGGAATAGTTCTGGGTACCTGACCTGTGTATCGACATAAAAGGATACAAAGCGGCACGCGTCTGTGCCAAGATCAACTAGCTAGTTCTGAATAACAATAACGCCTTGTAAACTTAGAGAGCGATTTCAAACATTTCGATTAAGTAAATTTAATAATGATTTTTTTTACAATCATTTTCAATATTTTTCTTTAGACGTTTTGGTCCACGAAAGAGTATTTATTTTTGTAGGGAATATTTTTGTGGTAATGTTATAATCCAAATATGCGTTTTTTACTAGTAACCTGAAGCAAGTCATTGCTTTATGATGCATTTTAGTAGTAAATGCTTTTGCACATTATTCCTCTTCGTTCTATTTGTTTATGAAATGAAAGTAGATATATTACAATTTAGACAAAAGAGTTAAGTTACAACATGAAAGAGTGCTTCTATTGTTTAAGGCAAACTCATTAATCAGACATAATTGTCGTGATTTCACTATGGAATTGCCATTTTAGTATTTCTGTTCAGACAAACATTTGCAAGTGAAATAAAACACGTTTCAAATAGTTCTGTCCTTTTCCTTTCGACAAAGAAAACAATCAAAATAATAAAACAACAAAACCTCACTGCTCACCTTGAGAAGCTAACCCTTCTTTTTTAAACCATTAACAAAACTTTGCGCATGAATAGTGAAACAATAGAAATTCGTTAATGAACTTTTGGTAACTTGGAAGAACAACGAGCTAAAACGGGTATTCAAACTCCTTAACAAAGTTCTATTTAGATGTGCAGAGGAGATTTTTTCGGCCCACAAAAGAGCTGCGGTAGCTTTGATAATCAAAGAGGATTTTCTCGGCTCACAAAAGAGCTGTAGCTTTGACACTTGCATACAATGCATAGCTAATCACACTCTTTCTAACGAGCTGTAGACTGTCCAAAAAGAGCGTGATCGGCCCTGTATTGTATCCAAGTTTCAAAGCTACAGCTGCTTTGTGAGCCGAGAAAATCCTCTCTGAAAATTAAAACAATAGAACTTTGTTTATGGTTGATATCTCTGCAAAAAAAAGAGACAATTTATAGCTCGTTAAAAAGAACGTGATCAGCTGTGTGTTGCATTCAAGTTTCAAAGCTACAGCTCTTTTGTGAGCCAAGAAACTCCTCTGAATATTAAAACAATAGAAGTTCGCTAATAGCTTTTGATTTATCTGGAAGAACCAGCAGCAAAATTATCGTTTTCCTATTCAGAGAGAATTCGTAGAAATATAGGCGCATATAAAGAAACTCCTGGAAAATTTATAGCTCGTTAGAAAGAACGTGATTAGCTGTGTAATATGTGCAAGTGTCAAAGCTACAGCTCTTTTGTGGGCTGAGAAACTCTTCTCTGAATATCAAACCGATAGAAATTCGTTAATGAGCTTTTGGTTTATCTGGAAGAACCAGCAGCAAAATGCTATTGTTTTACTATTCAGAGAGGATTCGTAGAGATAGAGACGTATATCAACGAACTCCTAGGCAATTTGTTGCTCATTGGAAAGAGCGTGATGAGCTGTGTATTGTGTGCAATAGTCCATTTTACAGTTGTGTGCTTGGTTGCCAAACCTTTGAATAGGAGTGAGGCTAGGGTTGAGCTTGTTATGATACAAACCTTCCTGCCTTTCAAATGTAAATCACTATGTTATGCTAAGTAGATACAGGTCTCTATCACAACAAGGTCACCTTCAGCCTCACTCTGAATCAAAGGCTTGGCAACTAAGTACACAACTGTAAAATGGCCTATTGTCAAAGCTACAGCTCTTTTGTGGGCCGTGAAACTCCTTTCTGAATACTAAAACAATAGAAATTCGTTGATGAGCTTTTCGTTAGTCTTGAAGAACCAGCAGCAAAATGCTGTTGTTTTACTATTCAGTGAGGATATGTAGAGAAATAGATACACATAAAGGAAAAATCCTCTCTGAATATTAAGTGGTAGAGTTTTCTTAATGCATTCATACCTCTGCAAAAAAGGGGAATTCCTTGACAATTTGTAGCTTGTTAAAAAGAGCGTGATAAATTGTCCAGGAATTCTCCTTCTTTGCAGAGATAGAAACACCTGAAGAAAACTCCACTACTAAATATTAAGACAGGATTTTCTCGGCTCACAAAAGAGCTGTAGCTTCAAAACTTCTACGCAATACACAACTAATCATGCTCTCTTTGACACGCCATAAATTCTCCATGAATTTTACTTTTCGACTTAAAAGCTCGTTTTAGCTAGTGGTTCTTCCAGACTAACCAAAAGCTCATTAGCGAATTTCTATTGTTTTAATATTCAGAGAGGATTTTCTCGGTCCACAATAGAGCTCTAGCTTTGACACTTATACACAATACACAGCTAATCACGCTCTTTCCAATGAGCTACAAATTGTCCAGGAGTTCCTTTATATACGTCTATATCTCTACAAATCCTCTCTGAATAGAAGAACAATAGCATTTTGCTGCTGGTTCTTCCAGATAAACCAAAACCTCATTCACGAATTTCTATTGTTTTAATATTTAGAGAGGAGTTTCTCGGCCCAAAAAACAGCTGTAGCTTTGACACTTGCACACAATGCACAGCTAATCACGCTCTTTGTAACGAGATGTAAATCGTGCAGGCCCTTTATCTGCGTCTATATCTCTACGAAGTCTCTCTGAATAGTAAAACAATAGTATTTTGCTGCTGGTTCTTCCAGATAAACCAAAAGCTCATTAACGAATTTCTATTGTTGTAGTATCGAGAGAAGTTTCTCGGCGCAAAAAAAAGCTGTAGCTTTGACACTTGCACACAATGCATAGCTAATCACATGCTTTCCATCGAGCTACAAATTGTCCAGGAGTTCCTTTATATGCGTGTATAGCTTTACGAATCCTCTCTAAATAGTAAAACAGTAACATTTTGCTGCTGGTTCTTCCAGATAAACCAAAAGCTCATTAACAAATTTCTATTGTTTTAATATTCAGAGAGGAGTTTCTCGGCCCACAACAGAGCTCTAGCTCTGACACTTGCACACAATACACAGCTAATCACGCTCTTTCCAACGAGCTACAAATTCTCCAGGAGTTCCTTTATAGGCGTCTATATCTCTACGAATTCTCTCTAAATAATAAAACAATAGCATTTTGCTGCTGGTTTTCAAGATAAACCAAAAGCTCATTAACGAATTTCTATTGTTTTAAAACTCAGGGAGGAGTTTCTCAGCCCACAAAAGAGCTATAGTTTTGACACTTGCACATATTACACAACTAATCACGCTCTTTGCAACGAGATATAAATCGTCCACGAATTCCTTTATATGCATCTATATGTCTACGAATCCTCTCTGAATAGTAAAAGAGTAGCATTTTGCTGCTGGCTCTTCCAGATAAGCCAAAAGCTCATTAACGATATTAATAATAATAATAATAATATTAAAATTTATAGTGCGCAAATTCCATAAAATGTTCAAATGCGCATTACAAGATTAAAAATTACCATTAAAATAGACTTACAATAATTTTAAGAAACAATTAAAAGTAAACTTAGAATGGCTAAAAAAGCTATAAAAATGCACTACGAAAAAGGTGAGTCTTAAGTTTAGCTTTAAAAATATTTACTGTTCCTGCGCTCCTAATATCCAGCGGTAGTTCGTTCCATAGTTTCGGAGCAGCACAGGTAAAGGAACGGTCCCCCAGTGTAGCTTTCGATTTAAATGATGGATGGCTAAGTAAAAGCTTATCGCTGGAATTTCTTAAATTATATTTGGAGGGGGGTCTAAGGGAAATTAGAGAGGATAGATAAGAAGGGGCTAAAAAATTAAGAATCTTAAAAGTAATTAACAATATTTTAAACTCAATTCTATATCTAATTGGTAACCAGTGTAACTTAAAAATTAAGGGCGTAATATGACAAAATTTCTGTTCTTTAAGAATCAGTCTGGCACAAGCATTCTGTACTTGTTGCAGCTTATTCAACAAGCAGTCCGGTAGTCCATATAATAGGCCATTACAATAGTCCAGGCGGCTCGTTATGAATGCATGGACAAGAGTTTCAGTTGACTGCTGTGAAAGGTACTTTCTGATCCGACGAATATTATAAATGTAGTAAAATGAAGAGGCACAAATTTTCGTGATGTGTGTTGCCATGGAGAGCCTTGAATCAAACCAGGAACCAAGATTTCTCGCAATTGGCACGGGGTGTATGTCTGAGTCGCCCACACGTATACTGATATTGTCGAGCTTTCCCAGCTGTTGTGATGTGCCAATGATAAGGAATTCAGTCTTGTCGTCATTTAATTTAAGATCATTATTCAACATCCAAAGACGAATGTCTCTGATGCAGTCCTCCATACTCCTCACTACAGCAAGTTGTTCAGCTCTGTCGTTGGGACTAAATGAGATGTAAACTTGTGAGTCATCAGCGTAACAATGAATCGTGGGCAAATGATATTTAATGATCTCAAAAAGCTTGCTCGTATACAACGAAAACAATAACGGACCCAGACAGGAACCTTGAGGCACACCGCATTCTAATTTAAAAGGTTCCGATAGCGAATCGTTAATCATGATCCGTTGAGTTCTACCAGACAAATAGGACGTAAACCAGGAGAGGGCTTTCCCCTGTATACCAAATGATGACTCAAGTCGACGTAGCATGGTGTCGTGATCAACTGTGTCGAAGGCAGCACTTAAATCGAGTAGAATAAGCAGAGTAACACGTTGACTGTTCATGTTAAGGAGAATGTCATTCGTAACCTTAAGGAGTGCAGTTTCTGTGCTGTGGTTCTGTCGATAGGCGGATTGAAACACTGGGAACAGATTGTTGCCATTCAGATAATGCTGTAGCTGCTTGGCAACAACAGTCTCAACCAGCTTTGAGATAAATGCCAAATTACTCACGGGTCTGTAGTTCTTAAAAACAAGAGGTAATCCATCCTTCTTCAGCAGCGGCCGTACTAGAGCACTTTTCCAGATGCGTGGGAAATAACCAGAATCAAGCGAAAGATTTATTATTTTCGTGATCGGAGGTAGTAGCACATCGGCGAAGTCAGTAAGAAGCTTGGTTGGAATAGGATCAAGAAGACAAGATTTCTTTGATGAAGCTTTGATTAAATCAAACACCTCTGATTCGGACAGGAGAGTAAATTCTGAAAAACAGGAAGCAGTCACAGTACTGGCAGCGTCAATGGTGACAGGAAGGCGGCTCTGGTTTGCAATAGCAGACTTGATATCAGCAATTTTTTGAGCAAAGAATTTTCCAAAATCATTAGCCAACTGATAATCATTAGTCGACAGTGGGAGGCCAGGACCATTTGATAAATTCAGCAGGGACTTACTTGCTCTAAATAACCTTCTCTGGTCCGTGCTGTTCTCAGTTATGAAGTTTGTATAGTATGCACTACGGGCCTCGTTACTCAAAAACGTCACTCGATTTCTCATTGCGCGATAGGATAGTAAATCGATGTGTGCTTTAGAAGCCCTCCATTTCCTTTCAGCTTTCCTCCGTTGACGTTTAGCCGATATAATTTCATGATTCATCCATGGAACACGAGTTCTAATAGTAACATTCTTTTGCTTAACAGGAGCGTGCCGATCCAGCAGGGAACGCAATGTGTTGTTGAATAAGGCGGCAAGCTCGTCAGGATCTTCAGTATCTGTTTGAAGAAGCTCGCTGTTACAGATTTCATCCGCAAAAGCAGACTTATCAATTGATCGCAGCTTCCTAAATGAGACACGCCCAACTTTGAGAGGTGGTCGAGGTGTTTTCAATTTGAAAAGTAACGCTAGATGATCCGAAAATAGAATGTCAGGCGATGGTCGACCGCTAATAAGGTTGTCTGACGTTCGAGTAATTACCAGATCTAGTGTATGACCAAGTTCATGCGTTGGTTCTGTCACATGTTGAGTTAAAGACATTGACTCCAATAAATCCAAAAAGCGACAAGCAGCTGAATCATTGTGATCATCAACATGGATGTTAAAATCGCCAGTTAAACACAGGACGTCGTTAGATAGGATAACAGATTCAAGGTACTCTGAAAATTCGTCAATAAAGCTGTTTACAGTCACAGGATGATTAACAGAGTACGGCGGTCGATAGATGATTGCCAGTCGAAAGCGTAGGGAGCCAGTGCAGACAAGGTATTCAGAAGATTCAAAGGAAATCCTTGAAACAGTTTCGAGCTTGGAAACATTGATGTTATCTCTGAACAAGAGGGCCGTACCTCCACCTCTACGATCACCCCTAGGGCAGTGTAACAGTTTATAGCCAGCAGGAGTTATCTCGTAGCACACAGCGGAGTCGTTGTCTGATAACCAAGTTTCAGTTATTGCAACTAGGTCAGCTTTGCATTCGTCGACATAATCAACAAACAGTGCAGATTTGTTTGAAATAGAACGAGCATTTAACGTGCACATGGTCAGCTGAGTGTTCGATGTACTCAAATGGAGATCAGATACGCGGTTTACCTGCACAACGTTGGAGCGGTGGCTATGATGATGGCTTCGATGTTTAACTGCTCGACGATTTGTCGTAAAAGACGTAATTGGTGGACCAGGGTTCGGGCTGATGTCGCCACTGGTTGTTAAGCGAAGACTCGTTAGGTTAAAGGAAGAAACAGAGTTCGGAGTATGAGATATCCGAGCAGTGAAGTAGCGATGTGATCTTGTTGAAGATGAAAATCCAAGATGGCGGAACAAACGCATCGACGACGAGCAACTTGCACGGTATAAATCCACTTCATTAGTGGTCTTTGTAACTCCAGAATCATCAAGGGCATAAGATGGACAGAAAATGAGCGTATTTAGATAAATTAAAGAGCGACTTAAACAACAGAACAGATATAGATAAGTGGCTATGGCGGAGCCGAGAAAATTACGACTGCATTAGCTTTGACACTTGCACACAATACACAGCTAATCACGCTCTTTGCAACGAGATAGAAATTGTCCAGGAGCTCTTTTAAATGCGTCTATATCTCTACGAGGTCTCTAAATAGTAAAACAAGAGTATTTTGCTGCTTGTTCTTCCAGATAAGCCAAAAGCTCATTAACTAATTTCTATTGTTTTAGTATTCAGAGAGAAGTTTCTCGGCCCACTAAAGAGCTGTAACTTTGACACTTGCACGCATTACACAACTAATCACACTCTTTGCAACGAGATATACATCGTCCAGGAATTCCTTTATATGCGTCTATAGCTCTACTAATCCTCTCTGAATAGTAAAAGCATTTTGTTGCTGGTTCTCCCAGATAAACCAAAAGCTCATTAACGAATTTCTATTGTTTTAATATTCCGGGAGGAGTTTCTCGGCGCAGTAAAGAGCTGTAGCTTTGACACTTGCACACAATACACAGCTAATCACGCTCTTTCCAACGAGCTACAAATTGTCCAGGAGCTCCTTTACATGCGTCTATATCTCTACGAATGGTCTCTGAATTGAAGAACAATAGCATTTTGCTGTTGGTTCTTCCAGATAAACCAAAACCTCATTCACGAATTTCTATTGTTTTAATATTCAGAGAGGAGTTTCTCGGCCCACAAAACAGCTGTAGCTTTCACACTTTCATACAATACACCAACTAATCACGCTTCTTTCCAGTCCAGGAATAAGAACTAAGCATTGCTCAAAGTATAATTCAATGTAAAAAGTCTTTTTTTAGGAACTTACCATCAGTCAGGGATGTTTCGCAGCCTCTTCTGCGGTGGGACGTTTTCTGGTGTTGAATGGAAAAGAAAAAACTAACTTTGTCGTCCGCGAAAGGAGTGATTTACTTGTCCTGTCGAAGCGATGAAAAATAACACCCAGCTTTGTTTACTTCCAGGCCTTCATTCATTCGTTAGTCTTAAGGCGACACAACACTACTACTTTCAAATAACATTTGCGTGACAGTATTGGTGATTACCGTGATGGAGTTTAGCTATAGGTGATAATAATTTTCTGGACATTTGTCCTTAGTGTAAAACCTGAGGGGATCTTTGATGCGAACCGGCGTTGTAAAGATTGTTTTTCCTTTTCTTTTCCCCCTTTGACCCCTAGGCCTAGGAGTAACTAGCTTCTAATTTCTCCTTACAATATCACCCCTGAATCAAACATTAAGGTCAGGAGAATAAAGGAAATGATCACCAACTAAAAAAACTCGTGATTAGTAAACAGATTCTCTTTGTCAGCACCTTGGGAAGTGTATGGAGGACAGTATGGAGAATATGCATACCGATATTAGGGCGTAAAGGGTCCAGGTATAGGAAAGGGGCGTTTCCAGATTAACCAAAAGCTCATTTACGAATTTCTGTTGTCTTAGTATTCAGAAGGGATTTAATCGGCCCACAAAAGAGCGGTAGCTTTGACAGTTGCACACAATACACGGCTAATCACGCTCTTTTTAACAAGCTATAAATTGTCAAAGAATTCCCCTTTTTCGCAGGGATATAAACGCATGAACTTAAATTCTATTGTTTTGATATTCAGAGAGGAGTTTCTCGGCCCACAAAATTCACAGCTAATCGTGCTCTATTTAACTATTTCTAAATTGTCCAGGAATGCCTCTTTTTCGAGTTGAAAGCTTGTTTTAGCTAGTGGCTCTCTCCGATTGACCAAAAGCTTATTAACGTTTTAATATTCAGAGAGATATAAACGCATAAATAATGAAAGAATAGAAATTAATGAGCTTTTGGTAACTTGGTAGAACCACGAACTTAAAGGGGTCTTCAAACAAAATTCCATTGTTTTAAAATTTAGAGAGGAGTTCCTCGGCCGACAAAAGAGCTGTAGCTTTGACACTTGCACACAATGAACATCTCATCACACTGTTTTTAACGCGCCATTATTATTTAAGAACTCTTTCTTGCCGCAGAGATATAAACGCATAAATATTGAAGCAATTGATATTTTTAAGGAGCTTTCGGTGACTTTGAGGAATCACAAGGAAAAACGGGTCTTTTAACCTCATTAACATATTTGTATTGTTGGAATATTTAGAGGGGATTTTCTCCAACCCACAAAAAAGCTATAATATTGATACTTGCACACAACACAGAACTACTCACGGTCTCTCTAACACGTAATAAGTCGTGTTTGATTTTTTTCTTTTTTTGTAGATACAAGGACATAAAACAATTGAATTTGCTTTTGAGGGACACGAATCGACCATATTTTTTTTCAGTTCATTACCAAAATTGCATAGTTTCAATTTCGGAGGGAATTTTCTCAGTTCACAAAAGAGTTGTATCTTTGCTATTTAAACACAAGACAGAGTTAATCGTGTTCTTTTTAATGTGCTACATATTTCCCCCGAATTACCTTTTTTGGTGAGATAAACGCCTTGATCTTCTTTTAATATTGCACACCACTAAACACTTTTTAATTGTATTCCTCGCGTCTCCAGAGGGGGGGGGGTGGGGGTGAGTTGCTAAGCTGATTTCACAAGGGATCAGTTTCCTCCCAAGTAATAAAAAAAAAAATTAAATAATCTATTTAGTACAACTATAGATCGCAAGTCTGTAATTTAACAGATATGAAAAAGTTAAGTCAGGCATGAAAAATCTATTAAAGAAAACTGTGCAGAGGAGGTATTTAAACTAAATTCGTGGAATAGAAGCCTCCTTTTTAAATAAATATAGGCTGCAGTTAGTTTGGTCCAAAAATAATGGAGGATAAAAGAGGTCATGGAGTCCTTTTCAAATATTATGGAGTACGATGTTTTCCTTTGAACGAACTTGCGAGTATTTGGTTCGGCTACGTTTATTTTGGAAAGTTTTAACTGTCGGCAGTAGATGCCATATTACACCAAAGGAATTAAAATGACGCGAAAATCTCGAGAAATGCGAATAGAACACAAAAAGCTGTGTCGACTGAAACGTGGACAATAAGCCTCCATTTTTAATAATTATAGGCTGCAGTTAGTTTGGTCGAAAAATAATGAAGGATAAAAGCATTTGATGAAAAAAGGTGTTCATAATGAGTGGAAATGGCAGAGTTGCATGTCATTTATTACACCAGATAGAACCGGAAGTGAACTTATGGCCAACGCCAGTTCATCTATGTTGCATGTCATTTATTACACCAGATAGAACCGGAAGTGAACTTATGGCCAACGCCAGTTCATCTATGTTGGAAATGTTATGATGCATTAGCTTTCAATAGGTCAAGAACAAGAATTAAATGTCTCTCGTCACTCAAAAGTGGTCGGGTCGTTTGAACATAAATTGGTTTCCCTGTCAATAGATACACCCACCCTGTTGTTGTGATCGGAGCTGGATAGTCATGGAGTTGAAAAAAGAAAATCCGGATAAATATTACAACTTTAATGAGGAAATTGGAAGGTAGAACATTTTACTCTTGTTGTTGAATATAGCCAATGCAGAGCTTGTGGGCAACCGGGTGGATGCGAATAACCAGTGAAAGTGATTAGTTTGTTTGTAACGGAGCGCCCTGTCCGCGCGCAACAGATTAATATAAGAGCTAGATTTGTAAGTTTTAGTATTTGAATATAGAAAGCTGCTTCCAAAGGTTTCATTGCATAACTTGGGGGGAAGATTAAGCATTGTACCTTGAAACTGGCCGTGTCGTGGAACGTGTGAAAAGGTACTTGCACATCGATCAGAACGTTCACTCAAATAATGTCTAGACTTGACAGTAGTGAGGTACATCTCTGAGTCACTGGAAATGTCTCATGCTGCGCGCTTATTGTTTAAATTTTCGGCTGATTTCACGACTTTCGTCGAGCTAACAATTCTCAATTTCTTTTCAGTATCATCTACCTAAGCTTACTTGTCATATTGAAGTTATAAGAAGAACGTACATTACTAACTTTTCAAAATTTCTCTTTATCTCTCTGTCATGTTTGGTGTTCATGTTGTTATCGAAGTGAGTGTCAGTTTTAACATTTTACTACAGAAAGAGAATATTCCGCAATGAATCACAGATAAATTACGAGATTTTTCCCTCGTTATTCAGCACACTGTTTTATTATACCATTCAAAACAAAAAAGGTATTTTTCTGACCCCAAGCAAAGGTCATGACAATGGTGTTATTCTTAAAATTCTATTCATTTGCTTCCAAAACTGGAAGCACTTAACGAGTTTGAATGACGAGTAAAGACAAGTGTTTGACTCCCTACAACAAATGATGTTGTTAGTCACTTAAAACTCGCCCGTGACACCTAATGAACGGCAGACTACTCCACACATCTGCTATCTACTTAGGTTAAAATTTTAAAAGTGGTTTGAAATTCAGTCTCAACGCAGCCTTATCAGGGTGGAAAGTATTCCAGAAAATTCGAGGAAAGTCATATTTTCGACGAGAACTTTTGTTAATAGTAACTTGAACTGAAATTTATTGTTGACTTCGGGAATTATAAAAGGGATAGTTTTCATTCTTTTACGCACAGAGCGTCAGCAATAACTCACTGAATAGGTGCTGTTAAATTCTTTGAATGCTCCTGGGGTATTTACTCGGCCAGATATTTTTCGCCGCTGTTTTCCGATCTTTTTTTTCGAAAACTGATCAAATCCGTCCTCATCAATCACTTCAGTGTACATGAAAGGTTATGAACAAATAGCTACCAACAAATACCGCTCACACGTTATCAGGCAACGTAGTTATGTTACATAGGATGATACAAATGCCAATTTTTGTTCTTGTTGTTTTGTTTTGTTCGTTTTTTTAAAGCACACGGGTATTGTTGTCCTTGTTTTGAATGGTTCATAAAAGATTTAGTAAGACTTGTTAAAGAAGAGAAAATCTCACATTCCATTAACCCAGCTGTTTCTTTATATGGGGCGGTCTTCTCAGGAACTCGCAATATATCATGCATTGTACCTCCGGACGTCCCACTTAAACAAACTGCCCCACTCCATTACCATACGTATTCGGTTACTTAAAGTTGATGTTGAAAATTATGCAAGGTATTAACTCCTTATTTCTATCAAAGCAGCTTGGAGCAAAAATAGTTTTAACCCGATCTTATATGGGGGGTCTGTTGGTAGGGGAAAATTTAGCTTACCCCATGATACAGCGCAGGTAATTCGCGCACTGCGTTCTCTTCAACATTTCATTATTGACCAAATGTCAAATGCACAACATGGGTATTAGAAGGATTTGCGTAGCCCTGGAGATTAAAGATGGCTTGGTTTTTCACACTTTGAAGTGAGTAACTTTGTCATGCTAGTGTGCGGGATAAGTTAACTTTTTCTTCTATCCATTGATAGAGGTAAATACGCCGTTGTCAAAAATTGCTCAGATAATAAAACGAGGAAACAATTAGTTGCCAAGCTGATCAAGTACGATGCTGACACCGAGAAGAACACAAAACAAGAATTCGAGATAATGGCGACTCTCAAACATGACAAGCTGCTGACGGTTCGAGATGGATTCATCGTCCAAAAATATGTAGTTATCGTAATGGATAGGTGGGTGCCATTTACCAACCATATAATGAGCATAACACCACTAGCTGTCCCAGTTTGATTTGAAGTATGAATCCCGTGGGCCACTATTGAATAACCGCTTGTTACGAAAGCCTTCCATCGCCGCCAGGGGATTGTCACAGATTAACTTGATGGACGAACGCACTGACTAAGAATTTATCAAGGGAGATCTCTTACCTCAGCGTCTTAGGGACGTACCAAGATGTTTAACTGTTATAAATTATGTCTATGTCATGCTGGGGGAATGGGGCCAGTCAGGTGCCCCTGTTGATTTCTTGACTACTCCCATATCTTATGACTTTGTCAATGCGCGCGAGATGAATGCGTTCTTTTTTTTGTTCATAGGATCGAAGGAAAAGAGGTACTCGAATTCCTGGCAGAAAAAACTACGGCAAGTGAAGAGGATGCATCACTTGTCATTGCTCAGCTTGTTGAGGCTCTTACTTATCTGCACAAGCAAAACATCGTTCATCTGGATATCAGGGTGAGAAAGTAGACTGAAATACAATTTCGGTAACGACCTCAGACAACGGAGAAAAGGAGAAACTCTTTTGGCTCACTAACTTATTAAACGCGTCCATCTGATTCTGTTAATTCTACTGAAGCATTTTCTTTATTTTTTTTATTTCAAATCAAACAGCCGGCAAACCTTTTTATGTCAAGAGACTTTAAACTGACTCTGATCGATTACGGGAACGCCAGGCAGATCCAGTCTCCCAACGGTCAATTCGTTGACGCAGTTGGAGTCACTGAGTTCACAGGTAAGAAATAATTTTCTAATATTGTTAGATACCTTAAAACTAGAGAATAAATCGTGGGAATAATTAATAGTAAACTTTCGATTTCCAGAAACGCAAGGTTCAACCTTGAGTGAAATAGAAACTTTATACCACAGAGTCATCATCAAACTTTTTCTTCTTTTCTAGCGCAAACCGCTGACGATTTCTAAACAGCGCTTTTTCTTCAAGGATAGAAATTTTTCTTCTTTCTCTGCTACTCTTAAAGCTCAAAACCCTCAAGCTTGCCCAGGAAAAAAAAACTGAGAATACAAGAAACTCTTCAACATTAATTTAGTTGCCTTATTGGTGCCTGATATTTTGACTTCAGCTCCAGAGGTACTTAACTTTGAGATGACCCATTGGGGAGCTGACATGTGGAGTGTGGGAGTACTCCTGTACATATTGTGAGTCAGCTTAAAATATAAAAAAACAACCAGAATTCACAGACGGCGATGCTGTTTTGATTTACTGACTGACCGATTTATAAAGGAAATTTAACTGAGTGGAGTATAATTTGGTCTGAAATTATACGTGCGATTTCATAATCAAACGAGGGTGCATCGCGAGTTTGATTTGAAATCACAAGTATGACAGCCTTATGTTTTAGTCTTCCCAGATATTGTATTGATCCAGCACTGAGTTGGTTTGAAAAAAGTTGTCTTTCATTTTCCGAAAAATTTGATCGAAAACTTTATACAAGCCTTGGTTGTCGTGTGTTAGTGGAGCTTTCTCACTGGTGTTAGTGGTGTGGGAATAAATATCATGGATTGTCTTATAGACTGACCAATCAATTGGTTGATTGACTGACTAATTGATCGATTTAGAAGTTAATTAATTGATTTAATGATTTACCTAACAGGTTGAGTGCTACCCTGCCGTTCACCATAGAGGACAGTGACGACGAAAATGCTGATGACAAAGTTGCTGCGAAAGTCAAATCAGTCGCATATGAAATGCCTGTCGGCTTGTTTCGCAACGCTACACAAGAAGCCGAAAATTTGATCAAGAAACTTCTTATTAGACAGCCTGAGTAAGTATCACATACTTAGTTTAAACCAGTCGTCAGTTCAATGGTAGATCGGATGCGAAATTACTGGATGACTCGAGAACACATGTTCTATCAGAGTTTTGTCTCATTTTAGGAGACGACCTTCAGCTTCATCCTGCCTGGATGATCCTTGGCTCTCGGTAAGACTCTAATATTGTTTTTCAACAGGTATAGTTGTAGAAATTCTGATAAAAAACGAAGAAGCTCAAGAAGTTAATCCCAACTATTTAGAACGATGCTTTTTCGCGTTATTGGGTCTCATTAGTTAGATTAAGCACCGCGAAAACGGCGAACGCTGAACGTCGGCTAGTTGTTTGTCGTTCCGTCCGCGAAGTTCGAGGTGGTTCGCACGTTACATCATGCCACCATGCTGGTGGAAGTAAAACAATAGATATCTCATTAGCTCCTTTTGTTCGTCTACCAGCATTTAAATTTGACCAGCACACGTCAACGGTGAGTGACAAATGAGCCTAGGTCTTCGCAGGGAAAACTTTCTTATATAGCGCGCCTTCGTGTTTAAGCTTCCCGAAGACACGGCAGAACAAATGTTCTCGGTCGCCATTCACTACGACTAGAAATAATAGATACAAAGAAGTAATGTATTTTCCGCTTGAATTTGAACTCTATTAGCTTTACAAGCAGTTCATATAGAAGTAAGATGATAAAAAAAAGCTTAGCTATAAAAGCAAGCGATCAAAATGTGGAAATAGTCGGTAAAAATGGGCTGCAAATACTCACATTTCCGCGTTCCCTACAAACGGCAAAAATGTCCTCCTCGAGTAGAAACGGCGGCCGGTAAACGGCAAATGTCAGGTCACGCGACCCTCTGCCGCTCGCGGGGAAAAAAATACGTGGTGCTTAATCTCTCCTTTGCTTAACAAGGTAATCTCCCGATCGCCAATATAAAAAAGTATGTGTCGTATTGATATTGATACTTTGTCTTTCTTAGCCCATCCTTACCCAGAAGAGAAAATCCTCCGAAATACCAGCTTCAAAATTTAAAGTCCTAAATGACCAACTGAAAGAGGCGGTGAGTGAGAAAAAAAAACCCCTTAATCATTAACCTCGTTTACTCCTACGATTGTGGAAAGGAGACGACGCTAAAATGTTCTCTATTCGAATAATTATAATTAAAAAAAAAAAAAACGTTGTTATGGTCAGTCAGGAGGTCTATTAGTTATCAGTCAGTGAGTCATTTGACGATGCGACAGTAAATAAATAGTCAGCCAGTAAACCAGCCAGCCAGTCATAAAATAAGTCAGTTATCCTCCCAGTCAGCTGGCCAACCACTGAGCCGGTCAGTCAGCCACACCCACCCACACAGTCAATCAGCTTGTCGGCCAGTCAGTCTGTCAAGTAATCAGTCAATATGTGAGCTATTCAGCCAATTATCAGCGTTTACCGAGAATCCGTGGCCACTAAATGGAACATTTGGTTTGCTTTATTTTAGGAAGAAGACGAACTGGTTGTTGCTTCGTGCGTTCTCCGCTCATTTGACGAAGATGTTTATGAGTCCCCTGAGGAGGAAGAGGAGGAAGAGGAGGAGGAGTAGAAATAAAAAAAAAAACTTCCTCCAAACCGATGTACAAAGCTGCCGTGACTCTCAAGAGGAAACCAAATGAGAGCAAATAGTAAGATATGAGATCTAAGATGAGACTGTCGTCTTTCTTAAAACGCTGGTTCTCGAAGGATGAGCGCTTTATAGGAGAAGGAAAGAGATGCGAGAGTAACAGACAAGACTCAGAAACACTTTTGTATATCTTAGTGGATTGGGAATAAAGTTTCTTTGACTCCCGACAGAGGAGAGATTTGGACTTCTAACCCTAAAACCTATGGGTGGAATAAAGAAAGTGTCTCTCCTTTTTGATGATTGTTCATTTACGGTTTAATTGGTGATGGTAAATCGTCCTCAACTTGCATAACTACTATTGATGAGCCCAAGTGGAGTGTAATATGATTAAGTTCTGGTGGGTGTCAGATCAAAGTCATGCAAACAGCGTTAACTGACGATGACCAAAATGAATGCCGACACAGGCATGCCATTGGGTTATTGACTACCTTGACTTTTTCTTAAATAAATCAGATATATCAATCAATGGTTCCTGGATTTTCTTAGGCATCAAATGGCCTGTTTTAACGAACTTGAAAAATTTTACCCTTTAGTGGATAATATGATCGCTTATTCGCACGTACCTGAGTAATTCGCTCCATTTGTCCAAAGTTCCAAGTCCACTCCTCTTTGTTACATATTGCCATCTACTTATTTTAGTCCTTTAATTGAATGGAACCAAACAGGTACATTTACACTGGGTTTTTACAATTAGTTCTGTACGAATTTATAAATCATCATCGTCATTATCATCATTGTCGTCATTAAAAGTTGAATTACAAATTCTCGCCCACAACTGACGCGTCTCCACTCTCCCGCGGTCTTACGGTAACGCGAGGTATGAATGGGAGACGATGAGTGTGAAATTGTGTTTTGGTGCAGCCTAAATTAACGTGATAATTTGGATATATCAACAAAGTTGAAATGGTAAATTGGCCACCGTAACGATTACAAAAGCTGACGTTTCGAGCGTTAGCCCTTCGTCGGAGCGAATAGAGGAATTGTGGGTTGTGTGTGCTTTAAAGGCAGAAAATGGAGCTACGTTATTGGTGGGAACATGGCAACGAGAAAAACAAGAATAAATTAGTGGAATGAAAAGCGTTCGTTGATCCCTGTGGGATTTAGACTGCCGGTTTGAAAGATGAGCTTTTGTTCAAGATTTTTACGGCTTACCGTGTTACCATTTTAATTTACCTAAGTGTAAGGAAAGACCGCAGATTGCCATATGTTGCTTAGAATGATTAGGTAAATTAAAATGCCTAGCGACTGGTTTCGATGTGTCCTTGTCATTCCTTTTTACGTCCCGAAAGTGTTCTCGGAATCGGACCACCTAGTCTTCTACCTGTTTCGCCGATGTATATCTTTTTGCAATAAGTGCAAGTTATGCAATTAAATTAACGTGAGCTTACCTCTTAAACTCTTTCATGGCCCTGAACTGCTATGGAAGATGCTTTCACAAAATCTTACGGAGAACTTGCTTCTACCTCTATCCGTGCTCGCAAAATTGTGCTAATCGTCGGTGTAAAAACCTGTGAAGCTCACGAGTGACGTAAAACAAAGAAAACAAAACATGATAAACAATAGCGTAGAGCAAAACAATACCTCGTGAAACAAAGAAAACCTCGTCAGGTTTTTACACCGAGGATGACCCCAAAATTGTGTCACTAACAAGGCGAGCCTGCTCAATAGAGGAGAAATGAGAAAATGAGCCTTTCGAGTAACCAGCCAGCGGTTCACTTAAAGAAGAAACCAACATGGCGGCCCAATCTGATCGAGAAAAACACAACATATGGTGAGCCAATCTTTTCTTATTTATCACTCTTTTGAACAAATTTTACTAAAATCCAGCCGAAATTTATCATGGTCTTTCTTAGCATGGTATCCGATTTCTTTTACCCAAACATGGGCGGAGTAGAGAGTCACATTTATCAGCTGGCTCAGTGTCTCATTCAACGAGGACACAAGGTAAGCTGAAATTCATCGTGTTTTGTTATCTGCAAAATTCCATCAGAAGAGAGATAAAAACAACCATTAGAAACCGTTCTTAAAAGACTAAATTTTAAGACTGAATTTATTCTCATTCAAATTTCCATTTCGTTTCAATCGTTATCGCAATACAATCATGGTTAGGGGATTCCCTGGCCATCGAAATTTTCTCTTACCTTGCCTGCTAGCATTTAACTTGATTCCTTCCATAAAAATAAGTTCAAGGAAGATTTTCGTGTTTCGATAAAATCTGTGATAAAATCGGACGTCAGCCACAGGCGGTTTACACTGACATACGAGTGTGAAAAGTATAAATTTTCACTTCAGGTCGTAGTTGTAACACATGCCTATGGCGACCGAAGTGGAATCCGTTATCTGACAAACTATCTCAAGGTATGCAACAGCTCCTTTGACATTTTTGTAAAATGATTTTTCTAAATCTTGATTTGGTGAAGTTGTTGTTTTTCGTCGTAATACCACACCAAGCCAAATGGAGTGTAAAAAATTCCAAGCAACATGCAAGCCAATCCACTTAAACATCAAGTGGCAACATTGGGATCAAAACATTGCACTTTCGTTAACTAAATGATGAACACATTGTTTACTTTCATGTTCTGTCTTCTTAAAGGTTTATTATTTACCTTTTGGTCCATTTCACAATCAGTCTTCATTGCCAACTTTGTACACAACAATTCCATTAATGAGATGTGTGTTTCTGCGGGAGAAGATAACTATAGTTCATGGACATTCTGTAAGTCATTGGTTTTATTAACATTATTGATATTTTATTAGTATTCTTATCATAATAGTTATCCTTCAAGTATTGGCTATTGGCAAGATTTGATACAAAAGGAAAATAAAAATTATGCGGCCAAAAGAGACAGGAGACATCAGGGCAAAAAATTCAGATATTTTCTCTCATTTTCAATCTCTCTATCTCATTTTATAACATAACCAAAGTAAGGCACGTGTTCTGATTGGTCAATTTAGCATCCCCCATTTGCCCATGGGTGTACGCTACTGACATGAGCAAAGGCATAGACTATTTTTCCTCGCGCGCTTGTTTTTTCTGGTCATGTAACATTTGTTAAATAAAAGGGAACTCTTTAGCTACAATGTATCAATGTTATGTTAAAAAACAAATGGTAAACACCACAGCGTACGCTATTGAATTATGGATGGACTTGGGAGGTTTGCTAAGCTCTCAAGAAGCTAGAGTCGCTCTCGGCTATCGCCTCAAGCGACTCTTATGCTTCTTTCGTGCTTAGCAACCTCCCGTGTGCATCCATAACTCAATAGTGTATGCTGTGATGTTTACCATTTGTTAATTCTCCAGTCTTTTTCTGTACCATCTGCCTTTCTGTAATTGTACCAAAGGTCAGTGTCAATGTATTTTCTGTCTCTTTTCTTTCCCAGGCTTTTTCTACTCTTTGTCATGATGCTCTTCTTCATGCCCGCACTATGGGACTTCGCACATTGTTCACTGACCATTCTCTGTTTGGTTTTGCGGATGCTAGCTCTATCATTACTAATAAGTTTTTACAGTTTTCCCTAGCAGACATTTATCATGTGATATGTGTATCACATACAAGGTTTGTAGTAACCTTAATTTTTTATAATTGCATCTCATTTATTTCATGATAAATGTTCTTTGACTTCAAATCATTTGTGTAAAATCAAAGCAATTTAAATTGTTTTTTACCAAGAGGTCACCACTTAGGAGGTGATGAAAAAATTGAATGAAACGTAGGTGGGCTACTTCAGATAATTAATGCTCTTAATTGCATCAAATATTTCTTATGATGAAGCAGAGTTGATCTCACAAGAGATTCTCATACGTTTGTTCTGCCAGGCCAGTTATTTTTCCTGTCTGGGGTATATATTGTGTTCATTTAAGCCCACATTAGCTGCTCTTTGTTAACCTTGAAGTTGTTTACCTCCCTAGTAAGGAGAACACTGTGTTGCGTGCATCAATGAAACCTGAGATGGTATCAGTGATTCCTAATGCTGTAGATGCCAATGTATTTGCACCTGATGTTTCAAAGAAGATCCCTGGGAAAAGTGAGCTGTTGAAATAAATGTTTTATCATTAATTGAAGTAAATTATTTTTTTATAAAGATAATTTAATAGAAAGTCAAACCTGTTTGAAGCAGTCACCCTTGGTAATTGCAGGTGATTGCTTAGTATAGGTTAACTGCTTAATACAGCTTCCACAGCATAGGGGTAATACTGAAAAAACAACAGAGAACATAATTTATGCCATAAATGATCACTCCATGTACAAAATTTTAAGGGGAAACAAATTCAGGGCTTAGCCAACCTACAGCTTAATACAGGGTTACTGCAATATGGTGCAGCTGAATACAGGTTTGACTGTAATATAATTATACCTTTTTTTGTTCAGTCACTATTGTGGTAGTCAGTCGGTTGGTGTATCGAAAAGGTATGGATTTGTTGGCTGGAATACTCCCCATCATGTGTGCCAATCATTCAGATGTCCAGTTTATTATTGGTAAGTCCACACTGAAGAAGATATTTTAAGGCTTTTTACCAGCTCAAGTTGATCTTTGTCAAATTGTTGTGTCATGATTATGCAACAACATATTATTACATAGTTGTCTTTGTGACAAGTTCTTGAGCACCTTCTGCACAGCTCTTAAAAATTGAAGTCTTTTCAATGAGAGATTGATGGAAATCAACTAAAGGACGTGAAAACTTGAATGAAGAAAATGTTTGGATTGATGTAATCAAGTATACTTATATTTTGTTCATATTGTTGTGTAGGTGGTGAAGGCCCAAAGAAAGCTCTCCTGGAGGATGTTTGTGAACAGTGTAAACTCCAAGAAAGAGTACAGTTTTTAGGAAAATTAAAACATGAGAAAGTTAGGGATGTAAGTTTATAACTTCACTTTCTACCATGGATTATAACATAACCAAAGTAAAGCGCGCGCTCTGATTGGTCAATTTAGCGTTCCCCATTTGCCCATGGGTGTACGCTGCTGACGTGAGCAAATGCAAAGACTATTTTTCTGCGCGCGCTTGTTTTTTCTGGTCGCGTAAGATTTGTTAAATAAATGGGAACTCTTTAGCTACAATGTATCAATGTTATGTTATAAAACAAATGGTAAACACCACACCGTACACTATTGAGTTATGGATGCACTTGGGAGGTTTGCTAAGCACTCAAGAAGCTAGAGTCGCTCGAGGCTGTCGCCTCGAGCGACTCTTACGCTTCTTTCATGCTTAGCAACCTCCCGCGTGCATCCATAACTCAATAGTGTACGCTGTGGTGTTTACCATTTGTTAAATGTTAAGAATTTTCCATCAAATTGTAGATGAAATTCAAGATTTTAGTACAGACCAAGTTCATGAGTGTTTCAAATTATTTCCAATTCCCTACTAGGTGCTTACTCAAGGTGATATATTTCTTAACACATCATTAACAGAAGCATTTTGCATTGCCATTGTTGAAGCAGCTAGTTGTGGGTGAGTTTTAAACAACAGCATTTTTCTTACTGATAACAGGTAACCCAGGCTCACTGTTTGTGTCATGTACTCATGGTTAAATAGAGAGAACATATGGGGCAAAGTTAAGGTCTGGAAATTTGCTTGAAAATGAAAATAAAAATCAATGAAACTTACCAGGTGGCAATTTGTTCTTGTCCTTACTATGTACACAAAGTTTCGGGAAAAATACTCTTCTTCACCTTTCCTTCATATTAAGGACAACAACAAATCACCACCTGGTAAGTTTCATTGATTTTTATTTCCATTTTCAAGCAAATTTTCAGACCTAAACTTTGCCCCAGTGTTCTCTCTATTTAACCATGTGTATGTGACACAAACAGTGAGCCTGGGTTACCTGTGGTCTGACAAGAGATTACAATGAATTTTTACTCCAGGCTCCAGGTTGTCAGTACCAGAGTGGGAGGGGTCCCTGAGGTACTACCTGATGACATGATAAAACTTGCTGAACCAAGCGTCAAATGTAAGTTTAATGTCCCTAAGAGTAAAGGAGTGCATGGAAAAAACCCTGAGTGACCTATGATGGACTGCTTCTTTCTCACTGGAAACTGTCTTGTATTCCCTCAAAAAAACACAAGGAGAATCTGATTTTGCATCTCAAGTCACTTGGAGCTTTTTGCCTCACCACAGCAAGTGTACTGTACATGTTAATCATGTGAAGAAATAATTTATTCAAAAAAAGATAAAGTATTTATTATAAACGTTACGGCTCCCAACTTCATTACTCATTAAGACCTGTCTCATAGATCTTTTTTGCCTCAATAGAGGGCTATACAGAAGAAGACTTAAAACTGTTTTTTATTGAACAAGGACAGCAATTTTACGAAAATAATCATGAATAGATATACCTCTAAAACATTACCATGGTAAAAAAGATTTAACCTGAGAAGCCATGGCAAATTTGTCTGAAAGTGGTCTGAACAATTACAGTTGACATGAATGTGATTATGTTAGGATGTAATTTGTAGATATACTAGTAAAAGCAGAAGTGAGATTTGTAATTACAGTTCAGTCCCGGTAGTGATAAATTAGTATCGATGATTATTATATGGCTGTGTCTCACAAGGACTGGGAACTACTGAATTCATGAATTTGATTGGCTGAAATCAATATTGAAAGCGGTCTAGATTTTCCCATCTAGACCAGTCTGGAAAAAAAAAGTATGTAAAGAATATAAAAAATTGGCATATAAGACACAGTCATATAATAAACATCTTATTAACCAAGCTAGGTCGGTCTGTACGGGAGAATGTTGACCTCGGTCGCTGGTACAGACCTCACTGCATTCGGTCTGTACTGGAGTGTCATGGAAGCTCGATTCCGCTGCTCTCTCGGGTCCAGTCTTTTCTCCGGTTCCCGAACAGGGGCTGGTAATCGAAACTATGCCGTTCCTTCCAGTGAATAATAGCTTGAATTGGACGAAGGAATTTTTGATTTAACAATGTTTTCAAATTCTTTACCAGTGTGAAAGCCTCTATGCACGAACTATTGATGGTGTGCCTGTTTTGGAAACATTGTGTTAGAGAAAATCGTGAAGCGTGAAAGCGAAAATTCAAAGGAGAAATTTGATGCTTATAACTGAACTTGTTTCTGTTCCAGAATGCTGTTAAACATATTGAATGTGTTCGAAGAGACCCGTTGAACCATCTGTACAAGAAATTATCTAACCAGCGAAGCTTTAAGTTGAAAAAATAGTATTTTTCAGGATGGTCTCAAGTTAAACGACCAACAAATTAATACTAATTACACTTAGATTAATAATTGTAACATACCGTATTTCAGCTCTGGTGGCAGCTCTGGAAAGCGCTCTACAAGCTGCTAGAAACAATACAATTGTGCCGCCAAACACAGCCCATGAACGAATCAGGACAATGTACACATGGCAGAATGTAGCTAGACGAACAGAAAGAGTAAGTTTACACTTTCTTTTAACTAATTTTCCTCAGTAACTGTAAAATTTAAAAGCTCTCCAATTTCCACGCGCTTTGCGCGGGAAAACTTAAAAAAAAGCAATAACGAGTGAGAGGCATTGTGGTTTTTACTGTCAGGCTACGTCATCCGTCAGTCTGGTTTCCATAGTTTCTTCTTCCATATTTGGGAAGTAAGCCTTGAGATTCACCCTCAGGTTTAACGGTATGTAAACTGCGTGATGCACAATGACATGGAAACACTTTATAGAGAGGAGAAACGAAACCTTTATAGCGACAACGATTTTCACGAGTGCCTCTACTCTCGATGAGGGTTTGTCAATCGATATTAGTTATTAATGGATAGTTTATTTGCCTTTTTGTTTTTCAATGTGTTAGGTCTATGACTTGGTTAGCGCCGCACCTCATGTTTCATTTGAAGAGCGACTCAAAAGGTAACACGCACAGCAGTTTCAAGCAATTATCAACCTAGCTTGTCATTTGAAAGCAAAAGTTTTTTAACTTTCTTGATTTATATTCCGGCAAGACTTTTTCAAGACTTTGCCATCAGGTACTTTTCTTCTCCTTTTGGATGTTCTTTTCATTTATTTTAGTCTCAATAGCATTTTATCGTTTTTAGATTATACCACTGCGGCCGTGTTGCAGGAAAAATTTTCTGCGTTTTAGCAGTTATTGATCTGTTTTTACTATGGCTTCTCGAATGGCTTTTTCCGAGAAAGGTAGGTGCATATAACGAAGCTTGATTTTATCGAAGGTATCCTTGAACCTGTCTGTTGTTCAGACTTGTGACTGTCACGTGAAGCTTGTGGTCCAGCTTTTTTGCACTCAACTCCACTTTCCTCAGTCCCCCGCTCTCAATCTGTTATAGTCTTAAGATTTAAGTGTAATTTAAAGACAGACCCTTTAGTAGATAAGGTTGTTTACTCTCATCGCCTGTTGTCCTGAAGCTCATTTTTTTCTGCTTCATTTTCAGAATATGGATATTGCGCCCTCTTGTAAAGAACAACAAGACAAATGGAATTCAAAAGACGAAATCATAACATCCGATGAAAGAGTGTCAGTGACCGGCAGAAAAACACAAATCGATTGTTCTCTCGTGAGATAACATTTTCAAAATGTACGGCCGGCATAGATCGAGGAGACAAACAAACGAGGCGAAACGACACGGTTAAAACTGCAAATAAAACAGCGGACGGAAACCTATAAACCTATAAACCGCCGTCCAGTTAGCCCAATGGATAATGCGCTGGACTGTTGTGCGGGAGATCGAGGGTTCGAGCCCCGGCCGGAGTAGTAGAGAAGAGTAGACATCTATAATTATACAAGATAGCCCCTTCAGTGTAGTAAACACTTGTATAAACGGGGGTCCTGTTACCCACCCATCCCACCCCAGGGGAGGACATCCATCACACAGTAATCTCGTGTGTGGGAAATTAACGTCTCCTGCCCCTAACCCTGCAGGAGACGGGACCTCCATTTATTCGACCCTATCCGAGAAGACCAGAGTATCTAATCATTCCTTGATGTTATAGAAA